>NW_007074477.1:0-32007 GCF_000164805.1 Carlito syrichta
GGAGCTGGTTGTGGGCCCCGCGTACCTCCTAGACAGATAAGACCTGACAACCCCGGTGGGGCAAACAGCTGGCTTGTGGGTTGGGAGGCGTGGGAGGTTGGAGTCCCAGCTCTGTGTCCAGCTTGACCACGCGCGGGGTGGGGCGCCCGGGCCGGGTGCAGGGCGGGCAGGTCGTACCGCTGTGCTCTCTTCTCCCTGCAAGGCCTTGGAGAAGTCTTTCTGCTTCTGGTCTGAATTCTAGCTCTGCGAAATGCGGGGCTCTGGATGATTCCCAGAGACCCTCTCAGGGTGTCCGTGCCAGTGCCAGTCTGAGCCCACGGCGCTCCCTTCCCTGGGAAGAGGCTTCCCTGGGAGGGAACGCACGTCCCGCGTGGGCAGCGGTCCCGGGACGCAGGGTGGGCTGGCCGTCGTGTGGAGCCCAGGACTGGGGTGTGAATATGGAGGGGGGAGAGCAAGTATCTTTGTGCCCACATGGGACCAGGCTTGGGCTGAGGTCCCAGGCCCATGTCCCCTGGCTCCATTCGTCTTCCCAGTCCTTAGGTCCCTGCATTTATGGAGAGCCTACGAGGGGCCAGACCTTTGAAGGTGACAGCCCAGCACCTGGCTCCTTCCCGGTCATGTCCATCCTTCAGTGTGTGTCACGGTTGGGCTGAACAGATGCTCAGGGGCCAGGAGGGTGTTGCCCTGGCGTGGTCAAGAGCACACACCTGGAGCACGTCCCAGCACGTGTGGCTGTGAGTGGAGGCCTGGGGTGGTGTGAACGTAGGCGGTGTGTGTCCCGCCCACACCCCCGTGTGTCCTGCTTTTCAGGCGACGCGGTGGGTTTCAGGATGAGGCAGGGAGCGCTGATTTGTGTGCACTCCTGTGTGGAAGACGTGCATGTCCCCCAGACATGGGCCCCTACACGTGACCTGTATGTGTGCCAGGGTGAGCAGCTGCCCACTGCTCCAGAGGCCCCTCTGAGTCCACGTGTGGTACAGCCTCTGCCTCTAGAATTTCTCACCAGGGAGACAGTGACTAGTGACTAAGACCCCTTGCATCATGGCCTGTGGCCTCCCTAGCCCCGGCTGTGGCTCCCAGGGGAGGCTGATTCACTGTGGCCCGTCCCTAAGGGCCCCCCCGGCCCTGGCATCATTCTGGGGTCACCCAGCCCACCCACACTGCTGTGAGGCCTTCCCCCAGGCCACCGGCTGTGGAATGTGCCCTCTGCTCTTCGTGGCTCACTGCGGAAGTCATCCTTGGCACTGTCTTCATGCACGTTGCAGACCCATTTAGCACCGGAGCAAACTGAGGCCCAAGCAGAAAAACAGGAGCCCACAGCTGGTTAGTGGGAGGGCAGAAGCCACGGAGCTCTCCTTCTTCCGCTGCGAGCGTGGGGAGGCAGAAGGGGCTGGGGAAATTGGACCCCGCTCACCCCTATCCTCTGTCCACGCAACCCCCCGTAGCCCCCACTCTGTGCCTTCTGTGGGCTGGACCATCGAAGTCCCACCCGGTCTCCTTAGAAGTCAAGCAAACTCCACCATGAGCTCTGGGGCTTAGGGGGTCACAGGAGGGCACCGTGAGGTTCCCCCAGGGATGGCGGGGACACAGCTTGCATGCAACCCCACCAGGCCGGGACTCCTGCTCTCTGTCTGGCTCCTTTTCCCAGTTCCTGAGAACCACGCACAGGGGTTAGCTGAGGCCGGGCTGCCAGCCTGCCTCCATTTCGCATGACTGTCTGCTTGGCCCTGAGGGCCTTCGGTTGCACACAGGAACCTGGTACCGCCCCTTGTACCACACACACCACGGTCGTGGTGTCACGGCGGGGGGGCCGCCCGCTCTGGGGAAGGATGGCAGTCCTCTGCTGACCCAGATGTCCTGTTTCACAGACAAGGGGATTGGGATGCCTGCGTCCACTTCCTTGTCACCCCCCAAACTTTGCCTGTGACTGTACCAAGCCTCATGGGGATTCTGAGGAGCTCTGGACACCGCCCTGCCTTCAGGTCCAGTGGCAGAGAGAGACGAGTGACCTTGCGATTCCAGGTCGAGGGACAGGCGCCGGGACGGGGAAGCCCTGGCTCGGGCTGCGAGGAGGTCGGCTTGGCCTGCCTTTGGGGCACCGCAGCGGGAAGGACGCCCCGGGCATCACTGGCTCCCTGGAAGCCACCCACGGGCAGGGCGCAGGAAGGCCGAGGGAGGTTGAGAGTCGCCCAGGCCGGTGGCTCTTCCTGGTGGCTGGAGGCCCCAAGGCTGCTGCTCTGCTTGTCTCTTCTCTCTCCATGCTTTCTCTGCAGATGGAGAGATACGGGTTCAAGTCATGGCTTCCCCGCGGAAATAGCCTCGTGTTTTTGGCACAGTGGTCCTCTTGCCTCTCTGGTGTCATTCAGTTTATCCGTGTGTAGAGGGGTACCCTTGGGGCCTGTCCTGTCCGTGAGGGGGGGAAGGAGAGTGGGTGTCCGTGGGGGTGTCCCCACTGCCATGTTCTCCACCCCTCCTGCTATGCCCGCTGAGGATGCTGGGGTATTGCAAATGGCGGTGGGAGTGGTCATCTGAGCAGGTTTAAAGCGGAGGCTTGGGGCGCCTCTGGAGTGTATGAGTCTCCCCAGGTCTCTCCCTGGCCACACGGGCTTGTCCACATCTGGTTCACATCCCAGTGCCGAGCTGGGACAGCCCCAACTCCGTGGCCTCTGCCTCCAGGGAGGGGGCTTGCCCTCAGACGGGGAAAGCCAACACGCACATGTCTCTGCTGCAGGAGCCCTTTGGGAGCCCCGGTCTCCCCATCTGTGAGCCCCTGCATAGGATTCCAGAGGCCCCAGGCATCTGTGATATTCCAGGTCCAGGGTCTGGGCACCAAGGGGAGGGGCGCGTCTTCCAGGGCCTCCCGGGAGAGGGAGGCTGGTGAGAGCCGGCATGTCCCATCTGCAGGACGGTACCCGTGATGGGGTGCGGGCAGCTGGGGACTCGAGTGCATGGGGCAGAGCCTTGCCATACTACGTGACAGCCCAGTTCACTGAGCACACCTGCCGTGCGCCTGACTGCGTGCCAGCGCTCTGATGTCTGATTTCGCCAAATCCTCATCACGGCCCCCTGAGATTGACACTGTCGCCACCCCCGTCACCTGGGTGAAGACAGACAAGCAAGTGGTCTGAAGGCGACAGCTAGGGAGGAGGAAGGCGCGCCTTGGTGGCTGAGGGCTCCAAGAACCTTCGGGGCGTCCTCTCTCAGGGTGCTCCTGCCCAGACCCGAGGTCGCCCTGGTCCCGTCCCAGATGATGTGGAGAGGAGAGACAGAGTCTTACAAATGCCACTTCCAGGACCTCTTCTCACCCCCACCCCTGGGGAAGCCGTGGGGCAGGGGGAGGGCTGTCAGGGTGGGCTCTGGCACCCAGCAGGGTGGAGGTCCAGGCCTGACTCTGCATCCTGGGACACAGTTTCCTCGCCCGTGCCGAGTGAGAGCAGGGTGCCAGCCGTGGCACGGGGCCTCGTGACTGCATGAGGGCTCACTGCATGCGTTCCCAGGAACGTGCCAGAACTTCTGCTCATGAGAGGGTAGAGCCGAGCTTCTGTGGGACCAGACGGCGGGGTGATGACACCTTCCTCCTGGGGAAGAGGAGAGACTGTGGGAGGTTTTGTCCGATTTGTTGTGAACTGCTCCCCAGAGCCTGGAGCAGGGCCCGACGTCCACAGTGGGCACTCAATAAATGCTTCCTGGTGCGTGAATGGATGGGTGGGTGACCTGGGATGCGAACATGCTAGAAGCTCTGTCAAGCTTTCTGCCCCCTCCTTTGAATAGAGGCCGGGGTGAGAACCTGGCGTGTTGTCCCCACCTTTCCTGCCAGGTGGGAGATGGTTGGCTTTTTGTGACGGTCCCTGTGCGGTGTGGGGGCAGGAGGGCCTGGTAGCCCCGTTTTGCACAAGCCATGGCCCTCGTAGACTCTGGCAGATGGAGGGGCCCCATTTCCCCTGCTGCCCCCCCTTCAGCCTGGTCCAGGCGCTTCTCACCTGCCACCCCACTCTGGGCCCCTCGTTCCCTCGGGCCCACTCGGGGGGGCCACCTGGGAGCTGCTTCCCTTCGCTTCTCGTCCCCATCTTCTTGACCCCCACTGGGATCCTGAGACTTGCCAGCCGGGGACGCAGCCCACTGCTCTGGCCAGGTTGCCATCCTAGCCCGTCTTGGCTCCGGGCGGGGCCTTCCCTGGCATCCTTCTGAACCCTTGACCCCTCCCAGCTGCCCCTTCCCAGGCTTGCCCTCCGAGGGCCCTTGGGTATCAGGGATCAGAGGTCTGTGCAGGAGGAAGGAATCGAACCCCCATTTTACAGCTGCAGGCCCAGGCTTGTCAGGACGCCCCATGGAGGATGCCCACCGGCCCTGCAGCTGGAGCGTGGGCTCTGGGGCCCAGCTGTTCTTTGGGCTTCTAGGAACTGGGGTGACCTTGCCGAGTCTCTTGTCCTCTCAGTGTTGTGGCCTCCTCATCCGCGGGCTGTCATCTAGGAGGAAGATAACCCATCCTCGTGCGGGGGATGAGAGAGCGTTTAGACCCAAGCCTGGGGCATCGTCAGTGCCCCAGGGACGGTGGCCACCACTGCGGAGAGCCAGGTGCTTTGAGGAACGCATGAACAGAGGTGGAAGACACCTGCCGGGAGGACTCCCTCCTCTCTCTTTAGGTGAGAAAAGGCTCTGGCAAAAGCGTCTTCTGTCATCCCAGCACTTTGGGAGGCCGAGGTGAGTGGATTGCCTGATCCCGTGGGTTCGAAACCCTCCTGGGCAACTTGGCGAGACCTCATCTCTACAATAAATAAAAAAAAAATTAGTTGGGCATGGCAGCGCGCACCTGTAGTTTCAGCTACTTGGAAGGCTGAGGTGGAAGGATCGCCGGAGCCCAGCAGGTCGGCTGCGGCGGCCGGGAGCAGCCACTGCACTCCAGTCTGGGCGAGGGAGTGAGACTCCAACTCAAAAAAAAAAAAAAAGGCATCTCCTGCTCTTGACTTCAGGCAGGAACCGAGCATTTGGCAGTGAATGAGCTGAATGTGCTGCACACAGCGGGAGTCCCCAGGGAAGTGCAAATGCACTGGGGCTTCCTGAGGATGGACATTTGAAGTGGACCTTGGAGGCTGAGTAGGAGCTTGTCGGCAGAAGGAGCTGGAGATGGCCCTCTGGACTCGGGCGTCAGCATGAACTAAGGCTTTGGGTCGAGAAGGCGCATGGAGCAGGTGTGTGGTGGGCAGGAGCCTGACGGACCTGGCGAGGCGGGCTGAGGGATGGCGGGGCATGGCCGAGGGGGCCATGCGGCAGGGACGGGTGAGGCCCCACGCTGAGTGTCTTTTTGCTGCTCCGTGTGGCCTTTATTTTTCAAATTCAAAATCTTTAACTAGGGACGAACATTTTATTGTGGTAAGATACAGGAGACGTAAAGTTTACCGTTTTAACCTTTATTTGCGTGTGGCCAGGGCGTTAAGGACATTCAGTGTCAGGCAGCCACCACTGTTTCCAGACCTTGTTCACCATCCCAAACAGAGACTCTCCCCATTAAACAGGAACTCCTCCCTCCTCCGCCCACCAGCCCCCGGTGACCCCTGTTCCACTGTCTGCCTTTGTGAGTGTCCTATGCCAGGCACCTCATAGAGGTGGCATCACACAGTATCTGTGCTTTGGTGTGTGGTCACTTTGTGCACCTTCTCTGAAGAGATGTCTGTTCAAGTCCTTTGCCCATTTTTCAATCGGGCTGCTTTATTTTCTGTTGCTGTGTTGAGTTGTAGGAAGTCTTTATATCTTCTGGATCCTAATCCCTCATCAGACATACGATGCGCAAATGTTTTCTCTCGTGTCTGAGTTGTCATTTCCCTCTCAGGGTCGTGTCCTTCAATGCACAGGCGTTTTCAGTTTTGATTTTTATCCATCTTTTCTTTTTTTTTGCCTGTGCGTTTGGCGTCTTATCTAAGAGATCAGTGATGACTCCAGTGTCATGAAGATATTCTCCAGGTTTTCTTCTAAGAGCTTTCGAGTTTAGCTGTTAGGTTCAGGTCTTGGATCCGTTTTGAGTTAATTTTTGGACATGGCAAAGATAAGGCTCCCATTTCATCCTTCCACATGTGGAGATCCAGTTTTCCCAGCTCCCTTTGGAGAAAAGACAGCCCTTTTGCCACTGAATGGTCTTGGTCCTTTGTGAAGATCGGGTGATCATACCTTCAAGAGTTTACTCCTGGGCTCTCTGTTGCATTTGTCTGTCCATCTGGCCCCGATATGGCCTTCAGGTGTGAAATCCAGATGTGAAGTGCACAACCCTAGGGTGAATGGGGTACCTCCATAGGTCATTGTCCATCTCTTTGCCTGCAGGCTGGTGACTGACTGGCCACAGAGATTCACCTTGGGGACACATCTGTTTTCTGGTTGCTGGAGCTGGTGAGAAGGAGTGGAAGGCAGAGCCATGGGCGAGGGCTCCTGGGTCACAGTCCCTGCTCTGGGTAGGCCTCTGGGTGCTCAAAGGCCCCCTTGTCCTTTCCGGTGACCGTCCCATGGGGACATTGTCTTTGGGGGAAATTCTCATGAGCTCTTAGGGTCCACTCCTGCCTCCCAAAATGCACAAATCTGGAACCCACTCTTTCTGTTAAGATGGTTCCAGAATGCTCTCCTGGCGGAGCTGTCTTCCGGGGAGCAACCCACTGTCCACCCCACTGGCTCCGTGCTGTCCGCCCTGTGCATCTTTTGAAGGTTTTCTGTTTGATCCCCATAGAGGCACCTGCAGTTCCCTGTCCCCAACCCAGGCCGTTCAGTGAGCAGCACAGCCAGGGGTGGACTCCTGGGACCCGCCAGGAGGGCCCGAGGGGAACACAGCTGCAGAGAAGCAGCCGTCCCCTGCTCCCCCACCTTGGAACGTCCCGGCCTCGTGACTGGACAGAGGCCCGCATGAGCCCTCTCAGTCCCAGGCTGTGTGCCCTAGGGCGAGTCAGACACAGTTTCTGGAGTTCTTAGAAAAACCACAGAAGCCTTCACCCCACAGTTGGTTGGCACAGGCTGCCTGAAGCTTCGGGTACCTTTGGTCCAGGGAAGCCAGCATAGCCCAGGACCTGTCAACAGACTTCCATCTGCACAGCTGAGTGGCCTCAGGCGAATAGCTGAGCTCTTTGCCTCAGTTTCCTTGTCTGTACCGTGGGGATGAGAACAACATCTACCTTTCAGGGATATGGTGAGGCTTCAGTATGGTAAAGCAGGTAAAGAGCTTAGATCAGTTCTTGGAGCAGAATAAATGCTCAGTAAATGTTAGCTGTTATGATTGATAAGATTTTGCTGGAACCTTGACTGTTGGACTGGCCAGAAACTTACACTTGGCTTGGATGCATGAACCTGAGAAATGAACAAATTATTCCCAAATCTTCTGTTACTGTGTGGTTGGCAATGTCTTGTTGTTGTCGTTGTTGTTGTTTGAGACAGGGTCTTGCTCTGTTGCCCAGGCTGGCGTGCAGTGGTGTGATCATGGCTCACTGCAACCTCAAACTCCTGGACTCAAGCAGTCCTCCCTCCTCAGTCTCCTAAGTAGCTGGGACTCCAGGCATACACCCCCACACCCAGCTCAAGTTTTGATTTTTTTGTAGGGAGGCAGTCTTGCTATGTTTCCTAGGTTGGACCTGAACTCCCGGCCTCAGGCGGTCCTCCCGCCATGGCCTCCCAAAGATCACAGAGTGAGCCACTGCGCCGGCCCTTATGATGTCTTTTAGCATACGGACTATCAAACCCACACCTCCCAAGGCTGCCGTCCCTCGAGCCCTGCACCATGAGCTGGGGTGGAGCTCGCTCCCTCGCTCCACTGAGTGTGTTGACCTGACCTAGTGCTTCAGAGCGGGAGGTCCCTGCTGCAGGAGCTGTCCGGTGCTCATGTCCGACGGGCACAGGGCTGGGCACGGAGATTGGACTCGGGGAGAATCAGTGAGGTTCTGCCCCTCTGGGCCCTGCTTGTCCACCTGCAATAAAGGAAGCACCTGCTGACCATCGCCCTGGGCCAGACCTGGCCTGGGATCCCGCACTCAGACCCACTGGGAGGGACCAGCAGCCCCAGTTCACAGAAGGGCGAGGCTCAGAGAGGGGCAGTAGCCTGACTGAGTGCCCAGGGATCCGAGCCCAGATCGCTGGCAGCCAGAGTCCACAGCCCCGGTGCGTTCGTCACCTGTGTGCCCACCAGTCACGACCAGCATGTGGGCAAACTCTGTGACCCACGGAGCGGGTGTGCCCTGGAGGAATTTTAGGATGCGCCTCGACATCCTCGGGCCACATCCTGAAGTGATGACCACATTCCCAGACCCTGACTCTGTCCTTCCTCCAGAACCATCCTCAGAACCAGGCCAGCCCAGGACCCCATGTGGGGGACCAGCCCTGTGAGTGGGGAAGGAGAAACCCGACAGGAATGGCCTCAGTTGTTCACCATCAGCACCTAGGCCGGGGGGTTAGGGGTGGGGGTCGGTGGAATGGGGGGGTAGGGGGTGGGCTTGGAACTTTTCTGTGCCATCCGCGGTGGGGGGCACAGGAACGCCAGGCTTCCCCCAGACCCACGTGTCGGGCACCCACTTCAGCTAGCCAGCCCTGCTAGATTCAGCCCTGGAGAGAAGATGCCTACCAAGCCCAGTATTTTGGACATTTTCTGAGTCAGGGTCTCGCTCTGTCGCCCAGGCTGGAATGCAGTGGCACGATCACAGCTCACCACAGCCTTGACCTCCCGGGCTCAGGCGATCCTTTTTTCTCAGCCTGAGTAACAGGACTACAGGCACAGGCCACCACACCTAGCTGATTTTTCTATTTTTTTGGTAGAGATGAGACTTTGCTATGGTGCTGGGCCCGAGCTCCTGGGCTCAAGCATCCTCCAGCCTCAGCCTCCCAAAGTGCTGGGATTTTAGAAGCCTGGCCAGGAGCCCCGTTTTGTGCTACACAGAGTATATTCTCATGGTTTCAGGAGGTTCAGCTGCCCCAAGAAGTAGAAACAGAAAAGACATGTGCTTGTCTCACAATAAGGCTTTCTCTTTCTTGGTAGAAGGTATACAGTGCATTTCACTTACTTGTTTATTATCTGTATTCACTTGTGGTGTCCAAGTACAACTTTGTTACAAGCGTAGAGGTGAAGCTGGGTTTTCAGTGCACTCGCCACCCAGATGACGTGCGCTGCGCCCATCGACCTCGCCCCGCTCTCCTCCCCCCACCCTTCCCAGGCTCCGTCATCTGTCATTCCACACACTATGCCCACATGTGCAATTATTCGACTCCCACTGCTGAGTGAGAACAGGCAGTATCTGTCTTTCTGCGTCTGAGAGCTTTCACGGAAGGTCATGGCTCCAGTCCATCCATGCTGCTACGAAAGCCAGGATCTCCCTTCTTATTGATATACCAGCTGTTTCAAACGCAGAGACTTATCTGGGTTTTTTTCTCAGTTCAAATGAGCAGAAGTCAATCGAAGAATCATCTTCAGCCAAGTGCTGATGCGTGTAATCCCAGCACTTTGGGAGGCGGAGGAGGGAGGATCACTTGAGGCTGGGAGTTCGAGACCAACCTGGTCAACACAGTAAAACCCCATCGCTACAAGAAAAAAATTAAAAATTAGCTGGGCATGGTGGCACATGCCTGAAATCCCAGCCCCTCAGGAAGCTGAGGCGGGAGGATTGCTTGAGCCCAGGAGGTCAAGGCTGCAGTGAGCCATGATTGTGCCACTGCACTCCCCGCATGGGTGACAAAGTGAGACCCCAACTCTCAAAAAAAAAAAAAAAAAGTATTTTCAACTGACACATTAATTGCAAATATTGAAATAGTAGATAAATATTATTTCTACCAATATACTTACCATATATGATGGGCAGTGCTTGGAGCCCACCTGCTCCAGACCCTGGCTGCTCATACAGAAACTCTCACCAAAATCTTCATGTAATTGTCCTGTCGACCTCACAAAACGTTGAACAGCTGCCTTGTAATGAATTCAGCCGTTGCCTTTCCCTTCTTGTCCGAGGGGAGAAAAGGCTTGACTTTTCAGTGTGTAAATGATTCTTGAGGTTGGAACACACATCTGAGAAGAAAGCACTTGCTTTGGGGTACAGAGTGGGTTCTTTCTGGGCTGGTGGGTGGCTTCTGTGGGCTGAGAAATTCTCTCCTTGAGATGAATCCAGTTGGCCAGGTCTTGTGTGAGACACGGGCAGGGACAGAGGCCCACGTGGCTTTAGTGACACACCTCCGCTATTAGAGTGCTGAGGACACTGATGGCACGAGTCCACTCCTTGAAGCTTTTAAAAGTGTGATAGAACCAATTTGCATCGAGCATCTGATTTTTACAGTGGTTTCAGGTGCTTTGCCCGTGTTTACAGTCTTGGCTGTATGTCTGTGAAATGGACCTCCATCAGAGGGGACCCCGGGAGTACTTTGGACAGAGGCTTATGGTTTGTGTCAGGTTGGGCACCTGGGGAGTGTCACCCAGGGAGGAGGAAGCGTCTGCGCGCCGGACGACTTTGCCTTTGCTCTGGCGGCCGCCCCCAAGTCACAACCGTGCAGCGTGTCCCGGAGGGTTCCTGCTGACAAGGGGTGTGCCGGCCCCACTCATGCCCTCTGTGTCCTCTAGCCTCACACCATCAGGGAGCGTGGGCCTTCTCGGTCTCCCTTTACAGATGAGGCAACTGAGGCACACAAGGTCCAGCCGAGTTTCCCAGGACCCCTTCTTCAGCAGAGACACCGGGTGGCTTGAGAGCCTCCCGGACCGGTGGTGCCTTTAGTCCTGCCCCCACCCCCCATTCCTTTGGCGGGAAGGCAGACACTTCCCCCAGTGGGGGACAGTGCTAAACACTCTGCGGTCTGTCCCCCACGGGCCGCCTTGCCGCCCGCCCCGGGGAGCTGGCATCGCCCTGGAAACACAGCCCCCTTCCTAAGGATGGGCCGGGTGCCCCCACCGAGGCGGGGAGGCCTCTGAGCTGGGGGGAGCATGTTTCGTGGGACTTGGTGTCTCCACCACTGGGGACTTTGCCCAGCAGATCGCTGGCACGCGGAAGTGTTGTTGAATGAATGCATGCACGAATGAGTGAAGCAAACGAGCGGCCGAACCAGGGCTTGAGCCTGGGCCTGCCCATTTGTTTCATTTCGCCTCGGGCAGGGTCTAAGCTCCATTTCACCTGCCTCAGACCGAGGTGGCACGATGGTGTCTGTGGGGGTGGCTGGCACGCAGGCTTCCTCCTGCCGCCAAAGAGAGAACGGGGCTTCAGATGAGGGGAGGGGCATTTAGGGACCCGCCTGGGCCATGTGGCTTGGAGTGGAGGGGCTGGACGGGGGACGTGCAGGGTTTCCCTGGGCCCTACCCCCGGCTGGGACCTCCCTCTGGGGCTTGTTGTTGGGGGGCTTGTTGGGCAGCGTGGGGGTGGTCTTTCTGCCTCCCTGGCAGGGGCCTAGCCAGGGCCAGGGGCTTGTGTCCGTGAGACAGAGCGCAGGGATGAGACAGGGAACTGGGGAACGTCCCGTCTCCCAAAGAGCAGCTCCCAGGGCGCCTAGACCCACGCCCCCAAAGTCAGAGCCCCTGCCCTATCCCAGATGGTCGCCAAGTGTGAGGTCGTGGGTGGGGCTTCTCCCGGGGACGCCAGGCTCAGGGTGCGTTCGTCCTCCAAGTTAGAAATGACTCTGGTGGCTTCGTGTGCCTCTTAGGACAATATGAGGCTGGTCTGTGCCCTTGTGAGACTTTCCCACATTAGAAAGATGCCTCATCACCGCCATGAGAGGCTGAGGGCTTGCAGCTGGGCTGGCCGCGTTCAAATCCCAGCTCTGCCACTCCTAGCGTGAGATCCAGAGCAAGTTATTATACTCTCTGAGCCTCCGTTTTTCATCTGTAAAATGGGGGCACTGGCACCTGCTTCATGGGAACCTGGGGTGGACCAAGTGAGAGCGGGTGGGTCAGGACCACACAGACACAGGGGTCGCATTATTGTGGTTGTGACAGGTGTCTTCAGCCCTGGCGGGAGACCGCCTGCCTACGCCTTCTCACTTGGTGACTCAGGACTTGCACCATTGTGGTGGGGGTGGGGCTTGGTTTTGCCATAAATGTCACGTGCCTTGCCGAGACCCTCCTTGGCTCCGGTACTTGGGCCAAGAGCCACTGGGCCACAGAAACCTTCTCTGGCTTTCTCCACTGAAACCAGCCTGCCTGCCTGTAGGCCCCACTGTGCCCGGGACACAGATCCTGTGACGTTTGACCGTCCCCTCCATGAGGCCACGCCCCCTAAGGGAAGCTCTGAGAAGGCCGTCATGAACGGACACGTGAGAAAAGAGGTGGGGGGCACCCGCAGGAAAGACAGTCCCAGGCCGGCCCTAGGGGCTGTGGGGGCCAAGGTGGAATGAAAGCCCGAAGGATAGTCCCTCCCTCCAGCCATTTTTGGATACAAGGAAACCTCACTCGTGGTAAGAAAGTTAAAATTATAATAGACTCAAAAATTAAGGGAATTTTTTTTTTGAGTTGGAGTCTCACTCTGTCGCCCAGGTTAGAGTGCAGTGGCACGCTCACCTCCACCCTGGCGTCGACCTGCTGGGCTCCGGCGATCCTTCCACCTCAGCCTTCCAAGTAGCTGGAACTGCGGGCGAGCGCTACCATGCCCGGCTCATTTTGGATTTAGTGTAGAGACGAAGTCTCGCCAAGTTGCCCGGGCTGGTCTTGAATCCACGGGCTCAGGCAATCCATTTGCCTCGGCCTCCCAAAGTGCTGGGATCTGACAGGCTAAGCCACTGAGTCCAGCCAGGAATTTTTTTTGAGTCGGGATCTCACTCTGTCGCCCAGGCTAGAGTGCAGTGACATGATCATGGCTCACAGCAGCCTCAGCCTTCTGAGCTCAGGCAGTCCTCCTGCCTCGGCCTCCCAAGGAGCTGGAACTACAGGCATATACCAACACGCCCCGCGATCTTTTTGACTTTTTGTGGCGATGAGGTCTTGCCATGTTGCCCAGGCTACATGAGTTCCTGGGCTTATCAGTGATCCTCCTGCCACGGCCTGCCAAAGTGTTGGGGTTACAGCCTGGCCTAAAGTACTTTTTTATACTTTCAAGGGCCAGCAGCAGCTCGCCCTTGGCCTCCTACAGGTCAGAGGCCCTTAAAGAAACCGTGTGTTCCTTCTGGGTCACCACTGCTCGCTTCCTTGGGAGCCACAGCTCCCAAAGGGTGGGGAAGCGAGGTCTGTTCCCAGAGTCACACTTGCCTTGTGACTTTCACACCAACGTACACACCTGTTGTGGACGGAGGTCAGGGGAGGCAGGCTGCTTGCTGGACTCCAGTCCCAGCCCTGCTCTGCTGATTTCAAATGCCAGCGTCCCCAGGGCTCCCAGAGAAGGGGGTTTCTTCCCATGAGTCCATAGACTTTTTCTTTTTAAAACGTTTTTTTACTTTGATGTTATATAAGTCTTGGAAAAAAGTTATCAATAAGTACAAAGAATTCACAGACCCCCTTTCTGCCAACTCCCCAAGTGGTGGGTCTGATCAGATTTCTGTTCTTCTGGCTCTCTCTTGGTCTCTCTGTTTCACTGTAGTGTGTACTGATTTAGTTGGGTTGTGTATATATGCATATATGTATACATACACACACACACACACACACACACACACACACACACACACACACGCATGCACTTTTCAAACTAAGAGAAACTTGCAGCCAGATGTCACTTTGCCTCTAAGTACTTCAGCGTGCAGGCCCTGAAGCCAGGCACTGGTTCACATCTGAGGCCCCAGATGTCCAGTGACGTTTGTCGTGTGTGCGGGCAGTCTTAGCACGGCCAGCGCGGAAGGTGGATGCCAGGGGCCTGGCCTGAACTCTGTGGGAAGAGCCATTCTCCCAGGACTCCACCTTCCTCCCGTCCTCTGTGACTCTGTCTCCTGTCTGCCTGTTCCAGACCCTGCCAGGCCAGCCACTGAGGAGGGCCCAGTGCCAGTCTTAGCTCTGTCTCTTACCAGTTTGTTTGTTTTGAAGAGACTGTCACCCAGACTGGAGTGCAGTGGTGGGATCATAGCTCCTTGCAGCCTTGACGTCCTGGGCTCAAGCGATCTTCCTGCCTCAGCCTCACCAAGTAGCTGGGACTATCGGTGCACACCTCCACATCTAGCTTGTTAATTTTTTTTGTAGAGACAAGATCTCACTGTGCTGCCCAGGCTGGTCTCTAACTCTTGGCCTCAAACAATCCTCCCGCCTCAGCCTCCCAAAGCACTAGGGTAATAAGTATGAGCCTTCACACCTGGCCGCTCTTATCAGTTGTTTGTTCTTAGACAAATCATTGACCCTTCTGGCCTCAGTGTCTGGGGTGGTAACATGGGGATAGTCTGCGTGATGGTTGTAAAGAAGCAGGAACCCAGTAATGGCATGACAGGTGCCCCAGTGCTTTGGAAAGGACAAGGACAGTTTCTGCTTTTTCACGTGAGCTCACGTCGGTCCCTCTTCCTTCCTTCGCTGGGACGCCCACTCCGTCCCTGGACCAGGGGAAAGATCCCCCCGCTGGGGGAAGATCGGAGAGCTTCTGCCTGAGGGCGGGCCGACGGATGGGGGGCTGCAGCCTCCACCCCTCCTCCCTCAGCAAGAACCTGCAGGCTGGTGGCAGTCGTGTGTGCGGGCAGTCTTAGCACGGCCAGCGCGGAGGTGGATGCCGGGGCCTGGCCTGAGCTCAGTGGGAAGAGCCATTCTCCCAGGACTCCACCTTCCTCCCGTCCCCTGTGACTCTGTCTCCTGTCTGCCTGTCCCAGGCCCTGCCAGGCCAGCCACTGAGGAGGGCCCAGTGCCAGTCTTAGCTCTGTCTCTTCCCAGCTTGTTTGCCACACGGAAAGCCACTGGCCAGCACAGCAGGGGTGTCCTGGGAGCTTGTACAAGGCTCGGTCATTTGCAGGGTGGTCAAAGGCGTCCTGTACACCTACTGTGCGCCGGTATTGCTGGAGGGCCATGGAGTCTCCAGGGGCCTCCAGAGGGAGGCAACTGGGGAAGGGAAAGGAACCCCGGCCTCAGAGCTACCACCGCATCGCTGGTGACACTGGAAGGGTCCCTGCTCTGGGTGCCTCAGGTGGCCCACCTGTAAAACGAGATGCTCAGAAGGGCCACCGTGTGGGAATTCGGAGGGGACTGGGTGAGCCAAGAGTGAAGATGCTTGGAACTCGGGCCAGAGACAGCCTTGCAGGGAGGGCTGCGACCCGCCACGTGGTCTCTGGGTTCCTTGGGGTGCAGGGACAGTGGCAGACACACAGTAGGGCTGAACGCCTGTTTGACTGGCAGAGCCTCCCAGGTAGGGCCTGGGGCTTCAGCCAAGCTTCTGGAAGCCTCAAGCAGGGACTGGGGCCCCCCCAGGCACCTCCTTCAGCCCGGAGACTTTGTTGGAGCCGCAGTGCCTCCTGGTGGCCGATATGTGCAACTACAGCTTGAACTTGGCCAGCTGGGACTTGGGCCCCAGAACGGAAATGCAGGGGCCCTCGCATTTCCTTCTGGGGCTTTCGTGCCCTGTCCTGTGCCTGACCCTGTCATCCTGCAAGGCCCGCGGTCCCACTCCCAGGCTGCAGCCTCCCCATGCAAGCTGTCTGCACTGGGATCCAGCCCCCCGGGGTCTGGAGCCCAGCCTGGGGCCTTTCCGGCAGGCAACCTGACCACCACTATGGGCAGGGCGGGCAGAGCTGCCCCCGCCGCACTAGAAGCTGAGGAGCCCAGGGTGTCTCCTCCACCCGGGACACATATGCACTTGAATGAATTCCGGGGGTGCGCCCTGAGCCCTTGCTCATGAAGCCCAGGCCCCAGCATCCGGAAGGTGGCTTTGGCCCGCTCACGGTCTAGGGAGGGGGCAGGCGGGTGAGGCGGTGCTTTAAGGCGGGGAGCTCGGTGTTTAAGGTGCAAGTCCAGCCTCAGGGGCAAGGAGGAAGGAGGGCGACCCCTGGCTGAGCCTCAGAAGCCGAGGAGGGGCAACTCACAGCAGAGGACATGTCCAGAAAGAAAAGATTTCACTGTATCAGTTACAAAAAGCATAAGCTAAGACAAGGTCTCACTTGCACCCATCACGCTGGAAAGGCGTTACCGCCACAGTGACCAGTGCTGGCCCTGGAGTGGGAGGGGACCCCGCCACCATGGAGGAAGCCGGCCTGTTCTGGAAAACAGCCTGGCCATACTCATCAGAGGGTTCAGATGCGTGTGTGGCTTGACTCAGTGTCCTAGTTCTCGGAGCTGCTTCGGAGGGACTTGCCGGGCGTGCAGACCTCGACAGGGTGAGACGGGCTTAATCATACGAGGTCCTCGGGCAACCCCCTCAGGTCCCCTGCCACCGTGGGAGCTTTCCTGTCCTCAATAAATCTTGCTTTCCAAAAAAATAAGATAAAAATAAATAAAATAATGAGAATAATAAGACGAGGGCCTCACAGACCTGCGGCGACTTCAGTCGGAAGCCCGTGCACCCAGCATCAGAGGCCTGACTGAATCAAGCAGTTTGTCCACACGCCGGAGTTCTGCATAGCCAGCGAGCAGGTGTGGCGGACACAGCACAGCATGGGAAGAGGGGGAGGTATCCAGGATGATGGGGGGACCCCAAAGAGTCGGGATTTATTTATGAAAAATTGCCTACTGATTCTTATGTTTTTAAACTTCAGTCACCTTCAAAGTCCTCTTCGTTTGGTGCAGTATGGAGACTCACGGAGACACTTTTTCCAAAGCTCAGAATGGTGTTTGAACTCATCCATGTCGATGCCTTTTAGCGCTTCTGTTGTTTTTTGGTTTCACCTCTTCCACACCAGCAAAATGTTTCCCTTTGAGGACCTTTATCACCTGGGGAAACAAACAAACAAAAAGTTATCTGAGGCGAGATTGGGTGAACAGGGAGGGTGGGGCACAGGGGGTCGTGACATTTTGGGTCAAAAACTGCTGAGCTCTCAGTGCTCCGGGGGCAGGTGGGTCGTCATGGTGGGAGAACCAGTCACCTGTTTGCCGCCACGTGGGATGTTTCTTCCGCAAATGGTGAGGCAGCCTTCCCAAACTTCCAGATGAAGACTTTGGTTGGCCGTCTGAATCCGAGGAACACGTTCCAAGTGTACTACAAGGAGACCACCCTCCAAAAGATAATTTCTGATTTTGTGGGTCCCTCTTGTAGTTTAGATGAAAATAACGTTTGACCAAAAAAAGTGTGTGTGTCCCCCCTGCCGGTGTGTGTGTGTGTGTGTGAGAAAGTGAGAGACAAAGAGAGTTTTCTTCTGGCTTGACTTGATTTTAAAAAAAAAGTCCTATATAGAACAGAGGTTACTAATTGTAATGAGAAAAAAAGCCATAATTGTTGCCAGGAAAGTGGAAGACGCCCTGGTGATGGTAGCGAGGCCTAGGGAAGAGAGGGTGTGTGGGGAGGCGGGGGGGGCCCTTGGGCATATGGCATCAGAAGCCACGGGTGCTGACGGCACTGGGCAGTGGAAGTGGGTCTGGGGGACTCCTGCAAGGTGGGGGTGTGAGTCTGTGGGGCCCGGACCTGCCCGCTGCGCCCTGAACGCCACGGAAGCCTGATTAGGAGGGTTGGCAGACTGAGCAAACGGCACGCAAACAAACGACAAAATCAGGATGCCCGGTGAAATCTGAGTTTCAGATAAACAATGACTAGTTTTTAGTGTAAGTATTTCCCATGCCAAGTTTGGGATACACTTGTATTTTAAAGGTTCTCACTTCGATCTGAAATGCCAGTGTCACAGAGCCTCCCCCCGGCTTTTGGCGGCTGTTGTCACTTAGTGTTCATTTCTCTCCATCCCGCTAGACGGGAAGGGAGTAAGGAAAATGTGAAACCCGGGAACTGCAGCTCAAAGATGTCAGAGGACCGTGAGCAAGCGTGAGGGGGGTGCTCTCTTGGGCTGCAGAAGGAATGGTCTGGTAGTCAGGATGAAACAAGTCCAATTTATTAGCGCTGCCCGCTGTCGGCAATGGTGGTCATCTTGTGGTCTTCCATTCCTGGACTCAGAGCCCTCCATGGCTTGTACAATACTCACGCCCTCTTTTACTCGCCAAGGGCCCCATGCTTCGCCTTATATAAGTGCAGATGAGAGACAGGGAACTGTATTGGGTCCAGCCTCTGCCATGGACAAGACGCCAGGGACTGGGCTTCACGATGGAGTTCTCATCATCCAGTTTCTCCCCATAGATGGACTTGCCGTCTGTGCCCTTATGGCGTGTGAGGTCTCCACCCTGGCACGTGGACCCTGGAACAATTCTGTGAAAGCAGGACTCCTTCTAACCGAATCCTTTCTCTCCAGTGCTCAGAGCCCAGGAGTTTTCTGCTGCCTCTGGGAGGTTGTCAGCAAACAGCTTGAAGGGGACGGGCCAAAGGGCTCGCTGTGGAGGACACGGTGAGGTGGACCATGGCTGACAGAGAGGGCGGCAGGTGGTGGCATCGCCAAGCCTCCTCCTGGATTTTGTCTGGCCATCCTTTGAGGGCTCTGGGAGCCGGTGAGAGTCAGCAGAGAGGGCCCTGGCGGGACCCGATGTGCTTTAGATGCCGTCTCTGGTTGTATCTGAGGATGCTGAGCCTGGAGGTGGAGGAACCCCAGAGGAGGCCGGGATGAGAGTCTGAGCCCCAAGAGTCACTGGGATCCCAGAGGCCCAGCAAATAGAAAATCAATCCAGACCAGTACCCTCCACCCTGCCACCAAAAAAAGGAACAAAACCCATATACCCATAGGCCCACGTCTGGGAACTTCTAGAATTTTCTAAGGACAGATACTAGATACAGTCCTCCCCTTTCTTGTCAACGTGAGTTCTACTTAATACCAGATGAACATGTTTCCGTGTACTAGAATGGTGTCCTTTCATAACATCACTTTCATTTGTTATCAGGCGTTTATTGAGCACCTATTGTGTGCCAGCTACAACACTAGGTGTTAGGCAGGAGGGTAACCAAAGCAGACATGCTCGGATATGTTCTCTGTTATTTGAGAGAATCAACAAATGGAAAACAAACAACAAAAATACATAATAATGGGTGTTAAACACCAAGAGAGGAACCATTCAGAACAAAGGATGTCACCAAGGATCTTCCATTTACGGAAATACTCTACTGATCCCCTCTGCTGGATATATTGGTTATTTCCAGTTTTTGTTGTTGTTTTGGCTTTTGTTTTGAACATACTAAACAACGCCATGATGAACTTTCTCTCTAGCTAATTATTTGGATCCCTCTTGAATTATTTCTTTAGAATAGATTCCTAGAAGTAGGATTTCTAGGTGAAGGCATACACTCTTTTTTACCTCATTTTTATTTCATATATCTGAAGCCAATTTTGTGTTTTCTCTGTAGTTACCTTTCTGGAAAGTTTAAAATGACAGGCTGTAAGATTAAACTTTTTGGTGTATAGTTTTACCACCTCCGTGCCTGGAGTCGTGAACTTCCACCACGGTCAGGATACAGAGTGTCTCCATCACACCAGGGTGGCTTTCTGTAGATGACCACCGTCCCCCACGCCCCACTGAGAGCCAGTGAGCAGTGCTCTGTCCCTGGAGTTCTGACCTTCCCAGAATGCCACCGAGAACGGAGCGGGTCACACCCCTGGCTTCTTGCAGATCACACCTGGGTCCAGGCTGAGCCGGTCCCCTGGCGTGGGCATCCCCCGGCCAGCTTTCCCACTCACCCATCAGAGCACACTCGGGGGTGAGGAGCAGAGCTGCCACAGGCATTTGCATCCAGGCTTGGGGTCCCCCTCCCGAAAATAAGTCTCTGTTTTCACAGGGCAGATGCCTGGGTGCAGGGTCGCAGGGAGGCATGCCTTTCCCTGGATGAGACGCTGCCGGTTGATCCCCTCCCATGGTGGGCAGCGTTTCGGTGGCTCTGCGTGCCGGCCCCGGCGTCTTCGGGGTCTCGTGCGCACTGCTCGCGCGTAGTGTCTGGTGGTGTCTCCTTGGGGTTAGTTTGCATTTCCACGCAGTGATGACATCGCACACATTCTCAGGCTCATTTGCCCCGTGCGTCTCGTCGGGAAATGCCTGTTCAGATGTTTTGCCCACTTTTCACATGACGACTCATTGTGCTCCACACTCTGCAGGGATGTCGCCGCCCCATCCTGCAGCGCCCTCTTGCTGCTCCAGACCCCACCCAGGGTCCCGCCACCCCCGGCCGGTGCAGTCCTGGGCCTGCTCTGGTCTGTGGCACCTTCTCACACTTTGTTTTGAGAAGACCCTGGGCTCTGCGGGTGGGTGCAGCAAACAGGAGCGCGTGGGTGCTTGGTCTGAGGACTGGCGCTCCCCCCTACACAGTCCCTTGAGGGCAGGGGCTGTCCCTCTCTGCCCAGTGCGCACAGCTGTGTTCCTGCCTGTGTGCCAAAATCCCCCCCTCACCTGTCACTGCCACCCCTTGGGCGTTATGGACTGGGCCTCGAGCTAAATCAGGGACAGCCCAGCTGAGCTCTGGACGGAGTCTGGTGGCAGGTGAGATGGGGGCGGGGACACCATCAATGGCTGACCTTCAACTCCTCCCCACCCTTGCGCAACTGTTTGGACAACAGTGGGCTCCGTCAGGCCCTTAAATAGCACGAAAGGGC
The DNA here is from genome assembly GCF_000164805.1 of Carlito syrichta. Lineage (NCBI taxonomy): Eukaryota > Metazoa > Chordata > Mammalia > Primates > Tarsiidae > Carlito > Carlito syrichta. The sequence goes on from NW_007074477.1 coordinate 20,482, forward strand.
CTCGCGCGGCCTGCTTTGTTGACGGAGATTACATCGGGGCTGTGCACCCCATGGCGTGTGGGGGGCCAGCTCGCCCCCACCGAGCCAGCGGCAAGGCTGGCACAGCAGATGTAGGAGGAATAACAGGGGATCCCTCTGGGCAGACTGGGGTCTGTTTCCAGATCAAAACGGGAAGCTGCAGGTTGAGATCGCACGCCACAGGGATGCAGTTCTGAGACCCCTGGGCCGTGGTTTTTTAAGCCGGGCTGTCACACAGCCCCACACAGACGTGAGACATCCACGTCCACATCCACCCTCCACACCTGTACCCACAGCTCCACGTAGACACTCAATACCCACGTCCACACCCACCCGCATCCACACCTGCACACACCAGCCCACGTGCCCAACTTGGCCACACACGCATGCATGCTCCACAGACCTACCTGCAGACAACGCCACACGTGTCCCCACGCCCGCACACAACTGTGGCCGTGTGCCACACGCCCTCGGGCACACATTGTGCACACAGACGCTGCCTGCACCCTCCCCCTGCGGCTGCAAAAGTTCCTTCTCTTTCAAGCACGGGCCAAAATAGAATAAAATCACTGTCCCCTTTGGACACCTCTCCGGGGCTTTCGTGTTTAAAAGAGGAGAACGTGGATCGGACAGACCTGCTGGGGTGAGTGGGACAGGCGGACTGGGGGGAGTGAGGAGACGCCCACCCCTGGCCTTTCCACAGTAGCTCTGGAATGGGGCCCCTCCTGGGGGGGAGAGGTCCTGATGGGGAGCACATCCAGGTGAGCCGCGTTCCTCTCCGTTGCTGTCAGGGAGGCCGTGTTGGCATGGGGCTGTCAGGAGCACTGTAGGCTGAGTCTCGCCTCCTTTGGGCCAGCCTTACTCCTGGTCCCGCGGGCATGTCACGGGATTCCTCTGGGCAGACTGGGGTCTGTTTCCAGATCAAGACGGGAAACTGCAGGTCGAGATCGCCTGCCGTGGGCGCAGGGCCTCAGCCCTGGGACAGACCCACCGTGGCAGGGGCATCACGTGCCCTCGGGGTCCCCAAGGGCCACTCTGGGGAGGCGGGAGGCCTGGCCCGGGCCGGGTTCTTGCCAGCAGCTCTGAGCCGAGGCTACTTGTGGCCTTTCTGGGCCCGGCCGGGTGGCCTGGAGCCAGTGCCCAGCAGTCCCTGACCAGGTCTGAGTTCCAGAGCCTCCCCGCGGGCCCGCCTCCGCCTCCCCTTTGTCTCCTTGGCCTGCGGTGTCTGTTCCGCTGTGGCGTGGAGACGTCCTTGAGGCCCACCCCGGGGTCTCCACCCTTGCGCTGTCAGCTCTGATGGGGCGTCCATCCTGCATGCTCCAGACCGCGCGTCCCATCCGGCCTCGTCCACACTGTCTGGCGGCAAGGGTCCGCAGGTGCGCGCAGATTGCGGGACAGAGCAGGAGCTCCATGATGTGTTCGCTAGAAACTGTTCGTTCCACCTCAGTAACTTTTGCCACCTGCCCCACCCCTCTCCAGCCCCGGGGTTAAGAAGGGACAGAGGGCATGCGACCCTCGGGGAACTGGCCTTCCAGAACAGGAGCTGGACGTCCAGGGCCTGATCAGATGTGTGTCAGCAGACACAGGCAGTCACTGGAGAGGGTGAGCTGAGAATGCGGGGCTGTGGCAGTCTCGGAGGGCTTCCTGGAGGAGCTGCCTGACTGGCTCTCAGAGGTCAGCTGGAAAGGAAGGACAGTCCAGGCAGGTGGCCAGAGGTCAGTGGTTTCCTTTGGTTGGGAGTCGTCCGGCCTGAGTCGTGGGACTTTTGATTTCCGCAGCTGTCTTGGGGTGGGAAGTCTGACTAGCACCCAGGCCGTGGGCCGCCGTGCCAGCCTTCAGCTTCCTGGGCATCTTCACACTGGTGAGCAGCACTGGCTTTGCCCCGGGCCCGGTCCACTCCCCACCTCTGCCCGACAGGCTGGATGAGCTCAGGGCCACCTGGGGACCCGGGGTGGGGACTGCAACTGCTTAGCCGTGAGGATGGAGACTCAGCCTCCCGGTGGCCACAGGCCTGTCTCGGGGAAGGACCCAGGGGTTTAGCCCAGGAACCGATGAGCCGGACCTAGAGGCTGGACACGGAGCAGGTCTCAGGACGGACGGCCCGGCTGCCTGGGGCCGCATCTCTGGCCCCCAAGACTAACGGCAGAGAGCGGCAGAGCAGAGGATACTGACGTGGGTGACCTGGGAAAGAGCCCCGAGGACCGAGTCTCTGGCCGACCCTGACGTGTCACTCTGGATCCGACTGTGGTTTGTGTTCCAGCCAGCTGATCAAGGGCACAGAACTCGGGGGGTGCGGGTGGAGGTTTCCTTTGTTGCCTGAATGAGGGACCTGCCTCGGCCTTTAGAGCAGGAGACCTGAGCTCAAGACAGGCTCGGAGGCCCGGAGGCTCAGGGCTGCCTTCCCTCCTGCTTGAGGACCAGAAGCATCGCTTCCCAGAATTCCTTCTGCCTCCCACACGGACACTCCTGCCCCCCTCTCCCCGGTCCTCTGTGTCCTCTCCTCAGGTGCTAGGGGGGAGGCCCTGCCAGCTCTCACCACCCTGACAGGCCTGCTGTCCTCGCTTGCAGATGAGACTTGCGGAGGCCGGACGATGGGCACCGCGGGGCCGAGAGCCCGCTCCCCGCTCCCGAGCCGGTGGCCCTCGCCCGCCCCCACTGTCTCCGGGTCTCCCCTCTCCCATGGCCTCTGGACAGCGGGGGTGGACACAGCTGGGTCCTTCCTTGTCACCACGGAAGACCGGACGCTCTGCCACCTCCCCGCTAAGCTGAGAGCCAGTTCGGGGCTGAGGGGCTCCTCTCAGGGCTGCATCTCGACTCCCTCGTCCTCAGGGCTGGCCTTTGTACCCCGGATGAGAGGAGCAGGACGCCTGGGTCCTGTGACGCCCCGGGTTCCTTCAGTCCCTGCCTCTCTCTCTAGGAATGGGGCTCAAGATCGTGGCGGAGGACGGGCGTGGTGGCTCACGCCTCCCATCCCATTGCTTTGGGAGGCCAACCGGGAGGCTCACTTGAGGCTGGGAGTCTGAGAGCAGCCTGGGCAACATAGCAAGATCTTGTCTCTGCAAAAAAATGTTTTAAAGTTTAACAGGTATCTGGGTGTGGGAGCCCACACCTGTAGTCCTAGCAGGTACTTGGGAGGCTGAGGAGGGGAGGGTCATCTGCGGCCAGGAGTTCAAGACCAGCCTAGGCAACATAGTGAGATCCCATCTCTCCAATAAACACGTAAGTAGCCCGACAGGGTGGGGCCTGCCTGCTGTCCTAGCTACTCAGGAGGCTGAGATGGGAGGATCTCTTGATCCCAGGAGGGCCAATCTGCAGTGAGCTATGATTGCACCACTGCACTCCAGTCTGGGCAACAGAGCAAGACCCCGACTCAGGGGAAAAAAAAAAGACCACGGGGTAGGGAGCATAGGACAGACCGAAAGCTGAGAGGCTGCACTCTGTCTCTAATCAGGGCACACTCCCTTCTCTCCCTGGCCTCAGTTTCCCCTAGCTAAAACTAGGAGTGTGGGATGGTCCCTGCCAGCCTCCGTCTCTATAACACGGAGCACCCTTGCCCAGCCGGACCCCGTGGCTGTGTGAGATGGTCTCAGTCGCAAGCAGGGCACCACCAGCTGCGGGGAGGGCCCGTGGGGTTGTGGACCGGGGTCTGGGGGTCCGTGCTGGGTGCGTTCCTTGGCCTGGCTTCCAGAAAGCTGCCTAACAGAGATATTTATTCTTGGAGAGGCTGGGTGGGATTTCTTCCCTTTAAAAAAAAAAAAAAAACCCAAACATGAAATGCATTTGTCTGCCAGGAGGATCCATATCTTTGCTGAAAGCTCTTGGCCCGGCTGCCAGCTACAGTCACTGAAGCTGTGGCCGTCTGCATGTGCCCGGGCTCACATGGGTGTCATGAGTGATGGCTCTGGGTTGGCCCGCCACCCCGTGGCATCTGCACTGCCAGCTGCCCTCAGGAACACCCTCCAAAGCTCCTTTCGGGCCTGTCCTGGCACTCACCTCTGCTCCCTTTCCCCGGTACCTTGGAGGGGGACGTGAGAACGACAGGGACAGGATGCCCCCGCCAGCTTCCCCCACGCACAGAGAGCCAGGGATGAGGGCGAGTGTGAAGCCTCGGCCCCCAGGGTGGATGGAGCCAGAAGGCCTGGGTACCACCCTGGCCCTTCCGGCCTGCCCCTTGGACTTATTTCCAGAAGACGAAACTGAGGGTCAGAGTGGTTTGAGGCTCACACCCACCGCACATGCTTGTGGCGATGAGCAAAGCGTGTGCATGTGAAGGGTCTCGTCAGATGCGCCCCACACGCGTGCGTTCTTTCGCCCCACAGGTCCCTTGTCGCCAAGTCACAGACAAGGGCTGTAGCTGGACAGGCCTCACACTGCGTCTCCAGACTCCCGGCCCGGTGCCCTTCCCGCAGCCTGGGTGCGGGCCCCACGCGTGCTCCCGTACTCAAGGCCTTCGTGGCCGGGGCCTCTCCCGGGCCGGAGACCGCTCGTGCTGACGGGGCTTGTGAGCTTGCAGGTCCAGACCAGAAACGTGAAGGACAATGAAAACCCACATAACCAGCCTCTGTTTCCACAATGAGGACTTTCCGACAAGTATCTTCACCCCCATTTCTTGGAGAAACTGAGGCACAGAGGTTAAGGAGGCTGGGCGTGGTGGCTCGTGCCTGTAATCCCAGGACTTTGGGAGGCTGAGGCAGAAGGTTTGCTTGAGCCCACAAGTCCGAGACCAGCCTGGGCAGCATAGTGAGACTTCGTCTTTACAAAAAAATAAAAAAAATTCAGCTGGGCGTGGTGATGTATACCTGTAGTCCCAGCTACTCAGGAGGCTGAGGTGGGAGGACTGCCTGAGCTCGGCAGTTGGAGGCGGCAGTGGGCCATGATCGTGCCGCTGCACTCTAGCCTGGGTGACAGAGGGAGACCCTGACCCAGAAAAGACAAAATAAACGGTCCCAGCACAGAGCTGGGGAATTCCCGATGTGGGAGTCACGGCTGGGGCCTGGCTGCAGAGTCCAGCTCTAACCCTGTCCCTGGAGGTGAGTGAACCTGCCTAGGGTGCTAACCAGGCTGTCGGGACCTGGACAGCTGACGTCCCGCCCCACCCTGTGCCCTGGCCTTCACCACCTCCTCCCCTTGGCCTGTGGGGTTGACCAGTCCTTGCCAGTTCAGTCCTCTTGGAATCGGCCAGTGGAGGCTGGGCCCGGGCTGGGGGCCGAGCTCAGTGCATTCACCCGGGCCCGGAGGCCAGCGTGCCGGGAACGAAGCTGCCTGGTCAGCTTCATAAACAGGCGAGGGGGAAGACCAGGGTGGGCACGGCAGTATAAGGGAGAGCAGAGGACTTGGTGGTCGTGGCGAGGGGTGGCGGGGCACTGCTTGTAACAGGGAGTGTGGCTGTGCCTTCCTCCCGACTGCCCCTCTGGTGGACAGCGGGCATCTTAGGGCAGAGTCCACTCCACAATCGGGCCAGAAAGGGAGGAGCACGCCTGTCTGCCTTGATGCTGGCCCTGCCTCCCTGCCCAGCTGGGCCAGTCAGGGCCGTGGGATGAGTCTCCCATGGGTTGTGTTGGGTTTGGTTGAGTTGGGTTGAGTGTGTTGGGTTCCACTCATCCTAATCCAACACGGCCCAATGGAGCCTGACACACTCAACCCAACTCACCACAACCCAAAAGAACTCAACACAACACATCACAGTGGAACCCAACACACTCATCCTAACCCAACACGACCCAATGGAGCCTGACACACTCAACCCAACTCAACAACCCACCCAGGGGGCCAGGGCACAGGGTCAGCATATTAATGCCCAAAACAGTCCAGACAGAGGGAGTCCCTCTAGAGAGAGGAGCTCAGGGTCAGTGAGGTGGGAGGGGTTAAAGGTCACAGGGGTCAGACTGGCTAATCCTGGGTCACATGACATTGGAGCTGGAGGGGACCCATTCTAAGATGACGACAAAGAGGCTCAGAGAAGGGAAGAGACTTGTCCAAGGTCACACAGCATGTTCATGGCAAGCCAGGGTTAGAACCAAGTCACCTCGCCTCATATCCGATGAACCTCTAAGAGGGGGAAGGCAGGGAGGGGACCCCCAAGTCCCCCCCTCTTTCTTGCTTGGTTCAGTCATTGGATTCTGACTTTGTTTCCTTCTCCCTCAGCCAAGGAGAGCTCCCTGGGTGAGCCCGAGTTACCGCCGGACTCTGACACCGTGGGGATGGACAGCAGCTACCTCAGTGTCAAGGAGGCTGGGGTGAAGGGGCCCCAGGACCGGCCCGGATCCGACCTCCCCAGCCCGCTGGAGAAGGCTGACTCGGAGAGCAACAAGGGCAAGAAGCGGCGGAATCGAACCACCTTCACCAGCTACCAGCTGGAAGAGTTGGAGAAAGTCTTTCAGAAGACCCACTACCCGGACGTGTATGCGCGAGAGCAGCTGGCAATGAGGACGGACCTCACCGAAGCCCGCGTGCAGGTCAGTGGGGCCTCCGTGAGGGCAGCAGAGCCGAGTCTGCCCGTGGGCTCTGGGCTGCAGCCGGGGTCTCCCGACTGTCTAGTAAGCAGACCAGGGTGGGCTTTTCTCACCTCAATATCTTGAGAGGTTAAGAGAGTGGAGGCTCCAGCCTGCCCCTCACACCCCACCTCTGCCAGAGCAGGTCTGCTTTTATCTGCTCTGATTTTGGGCTTCTCTCCTGTGGGAGGGGGCAAAGGAAGGCGGGTCATCAGTGGAGAGGCAGGAAGGCTGCTGCTGGCTGTTTCTGGGATCTACAGGGGGTGAGAGTCCAGGCTGCTTCATTAGGAGAAGGATGACTGGTCCCTGCTCTGGAAGGCCTATCCTGAGACAGAAACAGGACAAACACAGAAGAACAGTGCAGCTCTTCCTTCTACCTGGGATGGCTGTCTCCTCCTCTGTTTTTTAGATCCCAACTAGATACCTCCTCTGAGAAGTCTTCCTGACAGCTATGGCGAATGCAGTAGCTTCCTACTGCCACCCAGCCACCAAAATATGCAGCCCAGTACAACACAATGGAACCCAGCACACTCAACCCAACTCAACCAAACCCAAGACAACCCAACAGAACTCAACACAACACAGTGGAACCCAACACACTCATCCTAACCCAACACATCCCAGTGGAACCTAACACACTCAACCCAACTCAACCCAACCCAATAGAACTCAACACACACACCACAGTGGAACCAATATACTTATCCCAACCCAACCCAACACAACGGCACCCAACACACTCAACCCAACTCAACCCAACACAACCCAGTCCAACCCAACACAATCCAATAGAACATAACCCAGGAGAACTCAACCCAACCCAGTAGAACACAACCCAGCAAACAACCCAAGAAAACACAGCCCAGTAGAACTCAACCCAAAACAGCACAATGGACCCCAACACATTCAACCCAACTCAACCTAACTCAACACAACACAACCCAAGAGAACTCAAATCAACCCAACACAACATAATTTAAACCAACACAACACAATCAAACCAGGTGACCTTCTACCACATTGTTCTATTTTATCACCTTCTTTTAAAATTTCTATGTATTTTTTTGAGTTGGGGTCTCACTTCATCGCCCAGGCTGGAGTGCAGCGGGACACTCACGGCCACCCCAGCATCAACCTGCTGGGCTCCGGCAAATCTTCTGCCTCAGCCTTCCAAGTAGCCAGAACTACAGACGTGCGCTACCACACCCGGCTAATTTTTTTGATTTATTGTATAGATGAGGTCTCACCATGTTGCCCAGGCTGGTCTTGAACCCACAGGCTCAGGCAATCCTCTTGCCTCGGCCTCCCAAAGTGCTGGGATTACAGTAAAATTTTTAAACATATATATATTTTAAAGAAATATCATCTCACTCTGTCAACCAGGGTGCAACTCAGTGGTATGATTATAGCTTACTGTAGTCTCCAACTCTTGGGCTCAGACAATCCTCCTGCCTCATCCTCCCAAATAACAGGGATTACAGGCATGCATGACCGTGCCCATCTACTTTTAAAAAGCTTTTTGTAAGCCGGGCTTGGTGGCTCAGCCTGTAATCCCGCGCATCGGGAGGCCAAGTGAGTGGATTGCCTGAGCCCACGGGTTCAAGACCCGCCCGGGCAACTTGGCGAGACCTCATCTCTACAATAAATTAAAAAAATTAGCTGGGCGTGGTAGCGCACGCCTGTAGTTCCGACTACTTGGAAGGCTGAGGCGGAAGGATTACTGGAGCCCAGCAGGTCGAGGCTGCGGTGGCCGGGAGCGTGCCACCGCCCTCCAGCCTGGGTGACAGAGTGAGACTCCAACTCAAAAATAAAAATAAAAAATAAAAAACTTTTTGTAGAGATAAGGTTCTCCCACAATTTTTCTTTCTCCACGAGGCCGGGAAATCAATAGCTTGAGCGCAAAAAGGGTTCTCCCACCTCAGCCTCCCAAAGTTCTGGGATTTCAGGCGTGAGCCACTATGCCCAGCCCTATTTTATCTTCTTTACAGAATTTATGGCTGGCTTAAATTATTTTGTCTCCTCCCACTAGAATGCTAGAGCAACAAGGCCAAAAAATAAATATTTGTGGGCGGATCAACCTCCTATGTCCAGAGGGCTATGAACCCTCCAGCCCTGACGACGGAGCATAAACAAAGACCACTGAGTAGCCAAAACACAGGGGACAAAATCCACACATTAAAGCTTCAACTTCACACAAAATAAATGTCACAGTCTGCTTTCCCAACCCTAAGCTTGTCAGAAAGAGCACATGCAGTGTTGTCACATAGCAGTTTTTCCTCCTCCAATGGGCCAGGAAATCAACAGCTTGAGAGCAAAAAGAAGGAATTAAAAAAAAAAAAAATCAGCGTAGCACGGGGCTGGGTGCAGTGGCTCATACCTGTACTTGGGAGGCCAAGGCAAGAGGATTGCTTGAGCCTAGAAGTTTGAAATCAGCCTAGGCAACATAGCAAGACCTCATCTCTAAAAAAAATTTTAAAGGTTAGCTGGGTGTCATGGTGAACGCCTGCAGTCCCAGCTACTGAAGAGGCTAAGATGGAAGAACCTCCTGTGCCCAGCAGCTTGAGGCTGCGGTGAGCTGTGATCATACCACTGCACGCCAGCTTGGGTGACAGAGTGAGACCTCGACTCAAAAATAGGCCCCCAAGGGCACTGCTGTTGTAGTGAAGAAACTTTAGCAAGCTGGGCGAGGTAGCTCACGCCTGTAATCCCAGCACTTTGGGAGGTCCGGAAGGGAGGACTGCTTGAACCCAGGAGTTCAAGACCCGCCTGGGCAACATAGCTAAACCTCGTCTCTACAAAAAGTAAAAAAAATTAGCTGGGTATGGTGGGGCACGCCTGTAATCCCAGCTACTCGAGATGACGCTGCAGTCCAGCCCGGGCGACAGAGTAGACCTTGACTCAAAAACAAACAAACAAACAAACAAACAAACAAAACCCGGCAGCGTGGTTCTAAGGCACCAATAGCAGGCCATCAGTTTCGACCATGTGCTGTCTCATAAGACAGAGGCATTTGTAAAATAGTCCAGACAATTTTTCACCCCAGATGGCTGAAGTGAACAAGGACACACGGTGACTGGTGAGTCTGTACGTAGCTGTCCAGATACCGCAGCTCGCCAAGGTCAGTCATTGAACGAAAAGTTCCCTGACGCCCTGTCTCGTTCCCCTCTAGTGCCTGGTGAGACGTTGAAGGAAGGAGGGCCAGGCAGCTGGGGCTTTCCTGTGCATGCAGGAGTCTTTCCTTACACACCCACATCTCGCCGCGTCGGGGTGGCCAGCCACTCCTGGGATCTCACGTGTCTGATCTCACCGTGTCAGGGTGGCCAGCCCCTCCCAGGGCCCCACCTCGGGGCCCGACTGGCACGCCGCCCCCCCGGCGCGGCGCCTGACAGTGGATCTGGGAGATCTCCAGAGCGGGTGGAGGAGGGGCGGGCTGGCTGCGGGACACCCTGTCGGCGCTGGGCGGGTGTGGGATCCCCGCAGCTCGTTTTCTCTTCAGTGTGTGTGGACACGCGTGTGTGCATGTGCATTGCACATGTTCTTCCTAACCGGTGCACGGGAGGGCCCGGGAGTCTGACTCACTGAGCGCTGACAGCAGGACGGGCCTTTCAGCACGAAACGTGGAAGTGGCACTGAGAAACCTCCGGCGTTTTTCAGTCCCTGTCATGCAGTTGAAGCGAAGTGTTCCCTCTACGCGCACACACACACTGGTGCCTACTCCCCCAGACAGAGCTGACGTCGCTCACGACGAAAGATCTGTGATTTCAGTCTAAAACCAAGAACAGACTGGGTGTGGGGGCTCATGCTTGTCATCCCAGCATTTTGGGAGGTCGAGGTGGGAAGGTGGCTTGAGCCCGGGACTTTGAGACTAGCCTGAGCAGCATAGTGAGTCCATGTCACCGCCAAAAAGAAAAAAGATAAGTCAGGCATGGTGGCACGGACCTGTAGTCCCAGCTACTTGGGAGGCCGAGGTGGAAGGGTCGCCGGAGCCTAAGAGGTTGAGGCTGCGGTGAGCTGTGATCATGCCCAGTGCACTCCAGTCTGGGCAGCAGAGTGAGATCCCGACTCAAAACAAACAAACAAACAAACAAACAAAAACCCAAGACCAATAAATAATAAAAACAAGAGCACAGCATGAATTGAGGAGGTAATTCAGTAAACAATCCAGGGTAAGGATCATAGTGGCCACTGAGCACAGACCTCAACCCTGAGCTTCCTGGCAGCCAAGGTAAAAAAGAGAAACCTTGACATGGTGTGTATCTTACTGAACAGGAAGATCAACTTGATAGATGTGGAAGAAGAGACTGAGTGAGAAGTGATCATGGGAAGTGAACAGTGTGACTCAAAAGCAGTGCTTGGACTGGAGTCCGGGACTCCTGAGTTCCAGTCCAGTCTCTCTGGCCTCAGTGTGCTATCCAGGACGTAGGCCAGGTTGTCAAGAGGCTTTTCTTTGTATATGGTGGCAGGGTGGGTGGCATTTCCACGTGCGTCAAACCTCTGGGTGGAGCCCAAGCCGGCAGCGTCCTGGGGACAAGGGTTGCTGCGGCCCTGCCTGCCCTGTGGGGCTTGCTCAGGGCCCACCCTCAGCTGGTGACCAGCCAGGTGCCTGGTGCAGAGTGGCCGCGGGCACAGCGAGGGGCGGAGGGGCCCGGGACGGACCTTTCCCGGGAAGAGGCCTGGGGTCTGGCCCGGCTCCGGGGGACGCAGGGCCTCTCTGTGTCTGGGATTCCAGTCTCCGCAGCTGGTGTCTGAAGACAATAAGACAGAGGCCTCCCGCCCCGGGCCACCCCGCCCTGGCCCCAGATGGGCTGCGGTTAGCAAGAGGATGGTTCCCTGCACAGCCCAGGCTTCGGGAGAGGCCGGCCGAGTGCGCCCGGGCCGGGGTGGTCCCGGGCGGCGTCAGGACGGAGGGTGGGGCCTCGTGGGCGGCTGGCCCCCCCGGGGGGCGACGGGCAGGGCTGGGGCTGGCACGGCATCCCGAGGGAGCGCGGGGTCAGAAACAGAAGGGCGTTCCAGTCCC
>NW_007074478.1:0-31123 GCF_000164805.1 Carlito syrichta
CCCCCGCCCGGGGACCCCATTCCTGCGGGAGGGCCCTCCTCTCCCCTGCCCCTGCTCTCCGCGGGCTCGGCTCATTTCTGGAGGAGGCTGGGACTCCGAAACATGGCCGGGCCCCCCAATAACCGGGCGAGGGCGGCTGCCTCCCTGGGAATCAGGTGCGAAGGTCGGGAAGGGAGCGGCCCCAGGATTGGCTCCTGCGCGCTGCCCCGCGCCCCCGCCCGCCTCCCGTGAGGGTCGGGGCACCTGGAGAAGGAGCGCAGAGGAGTGGGGGCAGAGACGTCCCCGGGCTCCTGGGTGGTTCTGGAAGCAGAACACAACTTGTTTCTAAAGCAGCCCGACTGGTTTGCACTGGAGGCATTGTGTGCGTGCTCTGTGTGTTTATAAATGCCAGAAAGGTGCTGGGGTGCCGGCAGCGGTGGGGTGTGCCGGCAGGGGGTGGGGTGTGCCGGCGGCGCTGCCCCTGCCCCTGCAGCAGCCTCGTCTTAACGCAGGGCCGAACCCCGACATGAAGCCCACCTTGGTCTGCGTCTGTGGGGTCTCGGCAAAGAGGGCGCCTGTAAGGTGTGTTGTGGCCCCCCGAGGCCTGGGAGGCCGAGGGAGGGGTGGCAGGGCTGGAGAGCAGAATGGAAACGGGGCCTCTTTGGGGTCCGCGAGGGGTGACTCCCTACACCTGGCAGGTCCTCCACCGCCTCTTGCTGTCTTCCCACCTCCCCTGGTGCCCACTAGCACCCCCGGGGAGAACTGTCTGTTGGGGAGGCCTAGTCAGTGCATCCTGCGTGAGGAGTGCAAGCTCGAGTGTAAATCTGTTTCCTTCCCAGCCCCGTCGCTGGGTGGTGTTGACTCCAAACCTCACCAGGCGGGGGCCTTGAACCCACTCCTGCCTCTCGGAGTCCGGAGGGAGCTCTAGATTCCTCTCCGTTCCTGTCGCCGACCGTGCCCATGGTAGTGATCGTGGAAATGCCAGTCTCACCGCCTGGCACCGCTAGACCCTGGGGCCTGGATGGGAAGTCAGACCGGACACCAGTGCCCGGCGAGAGATCTGTGTCACTGGGGCTTTGAGCCCAGGATGTGAGTGCAGGCGATTCCCTGTTTGGAAGAGAAGCAGACAGGAAGCCAGAGCCAGGCAGGAGGAAGCGCGCAGTCCAGAGTGGAGTGGGGCCTCCTCTCCACGCAGAGGCAGCTGTTGGCTAATTCCGAGCATGCTGCAACACACGAGGCTTTTGCAATTAGCAGGAGCCCGGTTCCCGCCTGTGCGCCTGCGCTGGGCTAGGCGAGGAGCACCTTCCGTACCCCAGGGCCTGGTGGGCAACCCCACTTGCGACGCTTCTTGTCTGCCCGCTCCTGGGGGCTGGGGGAGGAGCAGGGAGGGTTTTTCCAACAAAACTGTTCTGTGGTCCCACGGACTGACCTCAGGCTGGTGCCTGGCAAGTCTGCGCCATGGCCCCGCCCGCTCTCAGGCTCCAGGTATCTGGTGCCAGGTGAATTCACACCTGTGGCCACTGCCCTGCTCTTGGTTTCCTTGCCAGGAAGGTGTTCCTCCCTCGTGGCATCTCAGGGGACTCAATGTGTGAGATGGTTCTCTGGTGTTTCCTTGTCAACTGCACTTCATTTTCTCCAAGTCTGTTTGTGGGTTCGTGTCCTGGCAAGTCTGCTGCCATGCACTCCACCCAGAGCCCTCCTCTCCTCTTGCCTCCGGACGCTGCATCTTACACATGGCCACGGTTCCAGGGACGTGGGGGGGAGGGGACGCGCAGACAACTCTTTGTTAAAAGCCTCGGTCCGTACATATGGCAGGAACTCAAAGCATGGAAAATATTTCCTGTTCCAGTTTTCATCTGCAAAGGTGTTCTCATTTGTAATGGCCACACACGCCCTCCTGGGTGGTGGTGGTGGTGGCCGTGGCGGCGGTGGTGGTGGTGGTGGTTGCCGTCGTCCCCCTCCTGACTTTCCTAGGAAAACACCTCCTAGATCCATGTCCTGCCTGGTGCTTGGCTATTACGGTTTCAGAGCCTCAGCCTTACGCAATCCAGCCAGTTACACAAACACAGGTCATTTCATAACTTGTTTTCATCAGCTGGGCCCCCTTTTAGTGAAAAAAAAACAAAAACAAAAACAAGACCCAGAACTTTTCCGAGGCTGCTATTTGTCTGTCTGATAAGTTGTGGAAATAAATCGAAAGGGTATTTCCTTTTTAGAATCAAGGAATACCAGGCCAGCTCTCTTCTTCCTTGGCTGCCCTTTCCCAAGACACACACGCACGAACACACACACACACACACACACACACACACACACACACACACACACGCACAAAATTCCCCAGAGTGAACTTCTGCCAACTGTACCAGACTGGGACATTCCTCACATCAAAGAACTTTTACCAGAAATGACTGTGATTCCCAAGTCTGCCTCAAGCATGCCTCTCCAGTGCCCCCTACAGGACATTTTTGAAAAAATGATCTTTGGAATGTATTTTTCCAGTCCCAGAGAGTGTTAAGTGGGTTAGTTTTCAGAATTCTTAGAATTTTTTTCTTTTTAATTAGGGAGACACAAATGCCACATATTTAAAAGTGGCTGACTGGGGCTCCTTGGCTTAAGAATGAGTTTATTTTTTCATTTTGTTTTGTTACAAATAAAAACTGACTGAAAAGGAGTGCCCTTCCGTCCCTGTGTTGACATCTGTCTGTTCACTGGGGTGTCCCTGACGTGTGCAGATGCCCAAGGCCTGCTTTCTCGGGGTGTTTGTGTTGGGGTGGGGGCGTTCAGCTGTGGGAATGTGGGAGGCGTATGTTAAGGGTCTGGGTGGTTTTTTTTTTTTTTGCCTTGATCTTACAGATGTTGTAGATTAGGATCAAACCAAATGTTATCCCGAGAATTTGTCTGTTCTGCTGATTCCTGGTGGTGGAGTCAGCTTCGGTTGCCATCAGAGTGGGAGTCGGGCAGTCACATGCTGTCTAGGTGGCAGCTGAAGTCTCCCACCTGAAGCCTGAGTGCATTTCCATTACTTTATTTCCACCTGTCTCGTTATCCAAGGTGAGTATGAAATAGGGGACTTTTTTCTTCTGTCTTAATACAAACCCACCAGAACGTCTAGTCCATGTCACTATTGTCCCTTCACTGTTTGTCCTTGAGGAGACTGAATGCCACCACCGCTTGGACTCAGACTGGTGAGCAGTGCCCCGCTTCTGGAACTGCTTTCAGCGTGTTCTTTTGAAAATCCTCCCTGCTCACAAACCTTTGTCCTTTGAAGGGTGAATTTGATATTTGGAAATTATCAAAAGCTATTTGGAACCAAGTCTGGTATACAAAGTCTGGGTGATCAGACTGGGTCCAGCGTAGAGTGTGACCAAGTGCTGCTGCTCCCGGGACCCAGCACACCAGAGCAGGCACCTTTGGTGACACCTTGCCGTCGATCACTTGGAGTTTTTCCTCTGTTGGAAAGGAACAGAGGTACTGGTTTTGAGAATGAAGGACACCAACTCTGGTCTGTTCGTTGAAAGAAAGAGAAAAGAGTAGCGCCCTGACTTTGTGGCTGTGTCTCACCAACGTTGCATGTGGCATCTTTGGTGGCCACAAGATTTCAAAAGGATAGCAGCTGCCCCGACTGAGGCACATGCATCTGTTCCAAACCCCGCTTGGTAACTCTATCCCACCTCGGCTCCCTGAGCCAGCCAGAAGGGTAAGGTTTCTCCTGGCCACCGTCTCTCCCCCTTCCTGCAGCCTGCGACTCTGCCAGTCACACCTCCTGTGGCTCCGAGGGAGGATGAGCAGACACGTCCTTCCCACTGAGCACAGAGCGGCCGGGTACAGGAGGGGTGCAGAGGGGCCCAGAGTCATGGCAGGACCTCCCCAGTGCTCTGGAGGGGGCTCCCAGCCAGACGGGGCCTGGAGGAAACTGGGGCCCAGGGAAAACCCCATACTGGCCACTGTTCTCCTTCCTGGTGGTTGCGTTTCTTCCCTGTTCTCTTCACCTTGGCAGGGAGGCAGAGGGTTCTCTCAAGTGAACTGGGAAGGAGCGGAGGCTGGTGGGAGGTGGGTCACCTGAGAAGGCCTGTGGGCACTGCTTGGGGACGTCAGGAGTTACCAGCAGCAACTTCCATTGTGACATGTGGGATTTCCTCCGAGAGGAACGAAGATCAGAGTGCAAAGTGAAGTTCGAGGCAGAATCTGTGAAGGCTAGTTGGATTCCACATGGAAGGCTCTGGAGAACAAGTTCGGCAAAAATGCAGAGCACCTGTGTTAGACTGGCCCTCGTCAGGGCCACCAGGGAAGGGTGGGGGGCAGCCCAGCCCTGGCCCAGCCTTTGCTTTTCTAAGCAATCTTCAGGGATGCTGGAATTTTCCATTGCCATCTTGGGACGCGGAAGAAGGGGTACTTAGGAGGAAGAGCCCGCCCCCCCCAGACACACTCCATCATACCTTTTACCTCATGAGGCAGGTCCCAGAGTCCTTGGGGCACATGGCCTGAACGCTTGGTGGCCCAGGCAGGAATCACCTGACAGAGGAGTGCCTGGCTGAGGAGAGGGGTCGAGGATGCCAACCCTGACTCCCACCTCAAGTACGGTTCTGTTCGCTGGAGGCTCTGGGATGAACCCTGCCATCCAGGCCTGTGGGGACCCAAAGCCCGGTTCTGAGCCCGCCAGCAGGAGGCTGTGCAGGTGACCCTCGTTTCTGAATCCAGGCTCCGCTGTGGAGTCCTGGGAGGCAGTTTTCCCATCAGCAGCTGTAGGACTGTGGGGCTTCTGTGGCGCCCTGTGATCTGCTGTCTCTTGTAGGGCAGTGGGAGGGGCTCACACACGCTCACCACGCGGCCCCCTGGGCTTAGGGTGCTGCAGGGCACTGGGGTACCATGCTGGAAGGCTGCGGCAAGACTTGGAAGGGTCTGGGTGGGAGAGTCCAGCTGACACAGGAGCGGTCCCCTGGCCTCTGGCAGGGAGGCATAGCCCAGTTCTGATCCCTTACTTGCTTATTTCCTCTCTGCATTCTTCCTCTTCCTACCTGAGCACAGGAGGTGAGAATGTCCCCTAGGACAAGGCCTGGCACACCAGGGCCAATTATTTTGACAAATAGAGTTTAGTGGCACAGTTGCCTGTTTGTCTACATGTCATCTGGGCCGCCTTCATGCTACAATGGCAGAACTGAACTGCAACAGAGACCGCACAGCCCACAAAGCTGAAACTGTTTCCTACCTGGTCCTTTATGGTAAAAGTCTGCAGGCTCTGCTCTGGGTCAGTGGGATCCACTTTGTCGGTTTCTAGCCATTCCTGCCCACCAGAAGTCGACAGGGTGACACAGTGAATCACATACTTGGAGGCGCTGCCTGGCTGGAATGCCACATGGCCTCCCAGCATCCTCCATCCTGCTTTAGGGGAGCCGAGGGAGGTCCCGGTCACCTCCCCAGCCCTCACTCCCATGCCCACCGCACACCTGGTCCGTGCAGGGCTAAAACCGCCTCAGTGTTGGCTGTGGGGAGGCTCAGTCTTGGTGTCTGTTTTTTGGTGGCTCATTTGTAGAGAAGCGTGCCGGCGACATTGGCCGGGGTCTTGGGTCCGTCAGAAAATGCCAGGCTGACTTCGGGTCACAAACTCCTACCTCACCTCTTCTCTCCGACCCCAGTGTGGTTTTCTGAAGCCCAGGCTGCAGGTGGAAATGGGACCCATCTGCAGGCCTCACTGAAGCTTGTGTGTCTGGTAGAGAGGCTTCTCCCGGAGACAAGCCTCTTTTCAGAGCCAGGCCCCTCTGGGGATGGGACATTGTTTTCCTTGCAGCTTGGAGCCACTGCATCATCCAGATGGCTTGGCCTCCTGTTGGAAACAAGGTGTACCTGCGTTTTGTTTCGGAGGCAGTCATTACCTCCTGCCTGGTTTTTATTGCCGTCTTGTTTTGTCTAGACTGAACATGGCTGCAAGGAATCTGGCTGGAGCACCCGAGTATCCTGCCGACCTGCACGCGGTGGCCTGGGGTGGGAGGGGTGGCCGGCGCACCTCTGAAGGGTCTCAGGCTCCAACTTGCTTCCCCAGGCCTGAGACAGGGCCCTTGCCGAGTGGCTTCCCTGGGTGCTTTCCTGGGAGGAATGTGAGGCCCTCACGGAGGCGGGGCAGCGAGGCTGCGGGGCAGCGAGGCCTCTGGCCTTCCCAGCAGAGCCTGGCCTGGGAGAGATGCGGAATGACCGCAGTGGGTGTGGCCCGGAGCCCAGGCGTCTGCAGCCGCCATGGAGGGGACGGCCGCGTGCGGGTGACGCAGGCGCCTTCCCCCGGAGGGTGTCCTCGGCGTCCCTCGGGGCTCTCTGGGGCCGCCTGGCCACCCGAGCCACGTGCCTGTCCCGGGAAGGCGGAGCGCGTGGCGAGGTCAAGGGTGCTCGGGCCGGCACAGTAGTCCAGGCCAGCTCCGCGGTGCCACCCGCCCAGCTCTGCCCCATGGCAGACCTCGTGTCCGCCCTGTGCGTGCTGTTGGCCTTCCTAGGGGCCGCTGGGCGGGCGCCCAGGACCACAGGGCCAGAAGGCTCCTCGTGAGATCCCAGAACCCCTCGCGCCGGCATGATCCCAGCGTCCCTCGCGCGGGCAGCCTTTCTCGCAGGATCCTAGCATCCCTGGCGCCGGCTGCCCTCCTTGCGGGATCCCAACATCCTTTGCGCCAGCATGATCCCAACATCCTTCACACCGGCAGCCCTCCTTACTGGATGCCCCGGCCTGGGGCCGCGCACCCCAGGAGGGCCCGGCGCCATCAGTCTCTGGAGTTCTCCTGCTCCGCTCCAGGAGCCCAGAGGTGTATGTCACAGGAGGGTGGGCTGGTGCTCCGGTCCTGGCCCGGTCTCCTAGACTGGCGTGAGGCCTGCAGCAGTGTGACAGCCCTGGCGGGGTGTCACTGGGTGAGGGTTGTGGACCTCCCGGAGGGCAGGTCAGCGGGCGGGGGGGGGGGGGACACCAGGGCCGGTGCCGTGCAGCCCCAGCGGGCTGCGCCCCTCAGCCTCCCCGGTCCACACCACCTCCAGTGTGGGGGTGATGGTCCTCTCGCCTCGAGGAGAACCCACGGTCCCCTGGCTGGGACGCTGGCTGGTGTCTGTCTGCAGTGAGTGCTACCACTGTGGTGATGGTTGCTGCCGGGGTCAGCTGCAGCTCAGTGGGGGCTGTTTGGGGGCTTTCTGCAGAGACAGGGATCCTCTGAGGGTCGCTGGGGGGGGGTCTCTTCCCCCCCATCTTAGACCTGCCTTGGGGGGCCAAGGCCAACCGCGCAGGCACGAGGCCATGCTAGCTTGTACTCTGTCATCATTGTCCATTTCGAGTAGGTGCTTCCTCAGCATGTCCCAGGAGCCCTGCAACGGGCTCTGGGCGCAGGCTCAGCCGGGAAAGCATGATACTGGCCGTGCCGGTTCCTGCAGATACATCCGCCAGCACCGCTGGTGCGCATGTGTGTGTAGGTAGAGAGGCCCTGTGGCCACCTGCCCTCACCAGATGCCAAGGAAGGGAAAGGAGGGGCACAAGGACAGCCATGGGACCCCACTGCTCATTGGCTCAGGGGTTGGAGGACAGCGGTGTGTGGACCTGGTCTTGTCCCAGTGGGCATCACGGTATCCTGGCCTCTTTGGAAAGCAGCAGGCAGCTGCTGTGCTGCCCGGTCTCTGCTACCCCAAAGCCGCTGTCGTGTGCATCATTGCAGGTTTTCTGAGCTGGGCCTGGGGATACTTGGCAGGTGACTCGGGCCTGAAGGCCCAGGTGCCACCTCACACGTGCGCGTCCTGAGGCTCCCTGAAGGCCTGCCGGGCATGGTGAGGGGCCTCATCTGTCCTGGAAGTCATTTGGGGTGTGGCGGCATCTTCATTGAGCCGCCTGGAGATGGGGCTGTGAGGACCCCCATCAAGGAGCAGACAGACTCAGGTCCCTGGGGGAGTTAAGCTCCCTTGGGTTCTCAGAGGTTCAGGACTTGTTAGGACGTGTCCAAGGATCCCCACTGTCTCGCCGGGCTTCGTCTCAGCTCTGCCTGTGTGCACATGCTCAGGGTCTTGCTGTGCACATGCAAGTTGGCTCAGTCGCATCTTTCTCCTCCCCTAGAAATTCCGGGTCGATATGCCTGGCTCAGGCAGTGCCTTCATTCCCACCATCAACGCCATCACAACCAGCCAGGACCTGCAGTGGATGGTGCAGCCGACTGTCATCACCTCCATGTCCAACCCGTATCCCCGCTCGCACCCCTACAGCCCCCTGCCGGGCCTGGCCTCTGTGCCCGGGCATATGGCCCTCCCAAGACCTGGCGTGATCAAGACTATTGGCACCACCGTGGGCCGCAGGAGGAGAGACGAGCAGGTACTGCTGAGGCGGCGGGAAGGGCCCATGCGGGCAGCCTCCCGTGCAGGCGGGAGTGGACCAGGGCCTGTCCCGGGAGCCCCGGAAGGCAGGAGCACGTTCTCCCATCACCAGATGCAGAGCTGAGAACAGAGTTGGGGCTGCCTCTGTCCTCTCACCCATGTCCCTCAGAATCTCTGTGCCTCAGTCTCCTCAGCTGCAAGGGGGCGCACGGTCCCTGCCCACCGGGACCTGTTCCGCTTTGATGAGGTTGTGTGGCAAGGCGTGTTGCCAGTGGCGAGGTGCCAGGCACAGAAGGGACTGTAGAGCCCTGCCATGGCAGAGGGGCCATGCAGTGGCCAGAGAACCCTGGCTGTGAGTCTCAGTGAGTTAGCCCTCACATGTTCCTTGTTTGATATGGGCCAGGTCCCTAGAAGCCTTGCAGGGTCAGACTGAGCTGGTTCTGCTGCTGTGATCGCCTGTTGCTCCTCTGTGTCCTAGGCCTCCAGCTCAGAGCAATAACCCGTCTCCAAGGCCTGCAAAGCATCTTCCGGTGACACCAGGGCCTGTGGAATCTGTTGGGCTGCGTTGGCGGACTGATGGAGGGTAGAGGAGGCCAGGCTTCAGCTCTTCAAGGGGCTCGGCCTCAAGAGGGAACTGACCCGGCTAGGCAGGAAGCCAGGAGGTGGGGAGGCTCCGCCCTGCAGGCAGCGGCTCCCAATACTCAAAGGCTCCTTGCCTGCAGGGAGTCAGGGCCATGCTGCAGAGAGATGCCAGGGCCTTGCAGGATCTGAAAGAGAGCCTGGTGCCGCTGAAGCCCCAATCCTAACCCTAACCCTGCTGGCAGGCTCAGCAAGTGGGTGGGGAGGTCTGGACTAGCTCCCCGTTCTCTGGACTCCTGTGCAGTACTCTGTCTCCAGGGCCCTGCCCCCGGGAGCCAGGGAAGGGAACATGCTTTGGCGTGGCATTCCTCTCCAGATGCAGTGTCGGCCTGGAGCACTGCTCCAGTGACAGCCTTGGGCACCCTCCGGTGTCAGCCCCACCCGTCCCACTCTGGCTCCCCTGCGCCCTCAGTGTCCCAGTCCAGGGACCTCTTGAGCATGGTTCCCAGTGGATAATGGTGATGTGGTGCCAGTGGTCCTAGGCCACTTAGAATACAGCACCCACCTCTCCAGGGAGCTTCCTCAGGAGCCCTGCCTCTCCAAGCACAAAGCCAGGTCTCGCATCCCTCCCCACTGCTGTGTTCTGTCCATGGAGGACTGCAGTGCAGGCCCCCAGGAAGTTCATCTGGTGGGCACTGATGGGTAGAGCCGCTGGGTACTGGGCTTCTGCTGCTGAGCAGTGGTCAGTGCCCTCCGGGGCTTCCACAGTTGTGGCTGTGAACGTGACTGTGGCGATGCTCGGAGTTCTCTGTAAACATGCTCCTCCAGGGAGTCCAAGGCTAAACCCTGATTGGTCACTGATGAGCTGGAGCCTCCCAGGACATAGGTGGCCCCGAGTCAAGTGAGACTTATCAGGCCCTAGACCAGCAGAACAGCAACCTACCCGTGTAGACATACTCAATCTCCGTGCTTATAAATTTAAACCCAGAAGGGTCTCTGGAGACCAGCTTCGTTTGTCTTTCTCTGAACTCATTTTATCTTTTTATTTTTATTTTTATTTTTTTGTGAGTTGGAGTCTCACTCTGTAGCCCAGGCTGGAGTGCAGTGGCATGCTCACAACCGCCCCAGCATCGACCTTCCAGACTCCAGCGATCCTTTCGCCTCAGCCTTCCAAGTAGCCGGATTTACAGGCTCACGCTACCACGCCCAGATAATTTTTTTGATTTTATTGTAGACACGAGGTCTCGCCAAGTTGCCTGAGCTGGTCTCAAACCCACGGGCTCAGGCAATCCACTTGGCTCGGCCTCCCAAAGTGCTGGGACGACAGGCTCAGTTACTGAGCCTGGTCTGGACTCATGTGAAAGATGAGGAAACAGGCCCAGAAAGGTGAAGGGTGCCGTCCAGAGCCACACACTCAGCAGCAGAGCCAGGGCCGGAACACACCTCTCTGCCCTCAGCCCTATGCTCAACCTCACACCACCTAGGTGTGCCCCAAGCACATTGCCTAGAGAGTGTCCTTCTCTTTGAGGTGAGGAGGGAGCAAGGAGCATTTTTCCCCACCTCCACCGGGAGTCACTTGCACCACTGCCTTGAGGAAGCCTGGGCAGCAGAGTCTTAACTGTGGCCGTGGGTTCCCAACCTAGGGCAGCTCCCTCCTGTCTCCCAGCCCTGGGAAGAGCTTGGTACCGGAGCTGGCCTGGTGCTCTGTGGCCTCCTCGAGAGCCTTCCAGGAGGTTCTGACTCTGAGGCAGCGGCAGGGCAGTGCGTGGCTCACGGGTGGATGCTCGGGGCCGACATGCTTAGGCTGTAGCCATGCCCATCTCCCTGCGCCCCGCACACTTCGAGTGTTGGCAACACCCATGGGTGGCTCCAACCCTGCCAGGTCAGGGAGAGATTTTGAGACCGACATGAGGCCAGACATTGTCCAGAGCAGCAGGGGGAGAAAGTCTTGCAGTGGACCACGCTGGCCCCCCTCTCCTCTGCCCTTGTCAGCGAGGGGCCTGTGTATTCACTGGCCATCGGGAGCCTTAAGCCCGGGCTGCAGCAGGTCAGCTCTCTAGTGACCTGTTGGGCTCAGGTAGAGACCGGTTTAGGAACGGCGGCCATTCAGGGCTGTGGCCTTATGGCCTTGTGACCTCAGGCTGTGGGGTCATCTCAGCGGAGGCAGGAGCGTCCTCTCTGATGTGGTGTCTAGTTTTGTTGCTCATTGTCCCAGCACAGACTGCCAGGGCAGCAGGGAGCATCCTGGGACTCTGACCTGGCCCTGTTGGGACAGCAGCTCCTTCCCTTGTAGCGTGGCCAGCAGTCCAGGCCACACTGCCATAGGCAGCTTCTCTCCTTAATAGGCCCCTGAGAGCAGATCCAGGCCATGTGCCTCTTGACTCTTCTGTGCCTCCAGTAAACATGGGAGGGCATAGAGGAGGCATCAAGGAATCGAACAGGGATGGCCTTGCCTTTCGCCCTGCTTTCTGCTCTGGCTGCAGCCCTCTCCCTGTGTCCTCTCTGCCTGAGCAGGCTCTGGGGTCTCAGCTCTGGAAGAGCCCTGTGTGACGGTACACTGACGCAGGTGACAGGCCCCAAGCTGTCTTGTGGGAAGTGCCTGGTCCCAAGCCTTTGCAAGGGCTGTGTGGTTCACAGATCACCCCCAAGTCCTTAGCTCAGGGCAGGGACACAAAACTGGGTTCTTTCTGTGGAGTGAGGGTACGGCGGGCTGCTGGGGCTATCCTACCGGGGCTCCTTCCTCTCCTGTGGTGTGTGCTGTCCAGCCAGGCACACAGCTGAGTCATTGGGCAGCTGGCACTCTAGGGACACAGGACATCGGAGTGCCATGGCACCTTCATCCCTCACGGTGGTGGCAGAACCTCCCTCAGGGGTTCTTACCTGCGTGGGGGCCCCGGGTCCAGCAGCATCACTACATGGGGATAATGATCCTTGCAGGCAGCCAGTGCTGGGGGAGCTTGTCTCCCTTGGAAGAAGTTGCCAGGCCTGACTGGCAGGGGAAGTGTCCCGCTCCCCACTCTGGCCTGGACTCTCATTCAGGGCTGACTTGACAATGCGTGCCACTGTGCTTGGGCCAGTGTGTCCCTGGCCCATCACTGCCTGCCCTGCTCCTCCTTTAAACGTGTGTATCCCTTTCAGGGCAGGGTCACTGAGCCCGCGCTCTGGGCCTCTGGGCCCAGCCACCTCCCTTGCCCCCGTTCTCCCTCCCTGCTGCACACGGGCCTCTTGCCTCATGTAACATACCCTGCTCTAATTGTGCTCCTTGACTTTGGCCTCTAGCTGTCTCCTGAGGAGGAGGAGAAGCGTCGGATCCGCCGGGAGAGGAACAAGCTGGCAGCAGCCAAGTGCCGGAATCGGCGCCGGGAGCTGACGGAGAAGCTGCAGGCGGTGAGGGGCTCTGCGGGTGTGGAACGCTTCTGGGTGGGCTGGAGCAAGATCCAGGGCTCCCCCCAACCCCCCCTAGATTGCCCACAGGTGCCCTGCAGATGAGTCAGTAGAGCCAGAACATTCCTTCCCTGGGGCACAGGCTGCACAGTCCCGGTGAGAGGAGGAAGGGCGCTGACTTCAGGCACTAGCCGGGCCCAGTGGGAACTGGCCACCCTCACGCCTCGCACATCTTGCCTGCGTGTTCTCACAGACCTGCCGGGGTTCCTGGGGCAGTGGCGAGGGTGTGCTTGTCACCATCCCCAGGCCAGGGCAGTTCCAGCCACCCGTGCCCACCACCCTCAGGCATGGCCCTGCCTGGCATAAGCATTCTGGCTTGGCTTGGGCAAGGGTGAGGTCTGGATGAGACAGGTCACGTGCCAGATGGGTGGTATTTTCTCAGGGTTTTCTTTTGCTTTTATGGGCCCATGGGTTTCCCACCCCCAGCACTATCACAGAGCTGTGGCCTTGCTGCCTTATTCTGCCCTGTGAGTCACTCCTGCACGCTGTCTGTCTGCCTAATCTGGGACCCATGGCCTGGCCCTGCCCTGCCCTCTTGTGAGCTAGACCTGAGTGGCGTCATGGCCCCCTCCAGAACCCAGCACAGGAAGGGCTGGGAGCCATGTGGAGCGGCCCAGCGCCAGGCTGAGTCTCTCAGGCAGTGTTTGCAGCGAGAGGAGGCGAGGGCTCTGCTGGTGCTCCTCACAGTGGTGCCAGGGTAGGGTGGGGACACATCCCAGCACCAGGTTCTTGCTCCCAGGTACCACCTGCCTGCCTGCACGCCCATCTGTCCCTCCTTTGGTCCTCCCTCCTGGGTGCTGATGATTCCTGTGGTGCCTAGAGTGATTTCCTGTGGGGCTGGGGGGCACGTAGAGCTCTCCCTCCCCAGGCAAGGCAGGCCGTGGGTGACCAGCACCACACAGGGAGCCCTTGGCAGAGCCCCCGTGCTGACATCTTTGGCTGGTGCTCCAAGGGACCATCCCCAAGCATCTCCCGGGGCACTCCTGACCTCCAGCCCAGAAGGGCCCTGCCGCGGCCCCTGAGGCTCCCCAACACCCCGCCCAGGAGTCTCCCGCCTGCCCCTCCCTCGCCCTGACCCTGCCACCCTGGCCCCCGAGCCACATCCTCCACAGGAAGCCTCTCTGGCTCGTGACGTTTGTCAGACCCTTAGACAGATGGAAACTTTTTTTCACTCCGGAATCCGCTGTTCTCGGCTTCCTGAGGCTCCTGCATGTCTCCTCGCTGGCAGCGGGAGTCTGTGTTGGGGAAAGGAGGGGAGGGTGGTCTCACCCACCTCTCCCACCCGCAACGGTTCCTCCATGTGTGGTCACTGGCTCTGGGAAGAGGGCTGAGGCCCTGCGCGGGGTGGCCCTCTCACGGAATGTCCTTGGGGCCCTGTCCTAACACGTGCTCCAGGTATCAGAGCAGATGGGGGAGGGCCAATGACCCCCACAGGCCTGGCTGAGCCCCGCGTTGAGCCAGCCCTGTCTTGGGAGGTGTCACGGCGGCTCAAACGTGTCTGGTCCTCAGGGCTGGCACGGGTCGAGGTCCAAACTGAGGGGAGCTGTGTCCTGAGCCCCTTCTCTGTGCAGACCTCTCCCTTACTGCCTCCCAGGGTCCCCAGGGGCAGTCCTGGCTCCACGGAGCAGCTGTGGGAGTCAGTCGGGGCGGCCCTGCCTGCCGGCTCTGGGACTCCGGGCGCGTTAGGAAACGCCTCTGAGCCTTGCGTCCTCATCTGCCAAATGGGGCGATGATGACATCTGCTCCCATAGCTGCCGCGGGACTGGATGAGGTCATCTCTCAGTGCCAGCACCCGCCCTCCTGGCTGGCCCTGTCCCGCAGGCGCCTCACTCCTCCCTCCCCGCAGGAGACAGAGGAGCTGGAGGAGGAGAAGTCCGGCCTGCAGAAGGAGATCGCCGAGCTGCAGAAGGAGAAGGAGAAGCTGGAGTTCATGCTGGTGGCGCATGGCCCCGTGTGCAAGGTCAGCCCCGAGGAGCGTCGTTCGCCACCAGCGTCTGGCCTGCAGGCCCTGCGTGGCGGGCCCGGTGCAGCGGGTGCTGTAGTGGTGAAGCAGGAGCCCCTGGAGGAGGACAGCCCCTCGTCCTCGGCAGCGGGGCTGGACAAGGCCCAGCGCTCTGTCATCAAGCCCATCAGCATCGCCGGGGGTTTCTATGGGGAGGAGCCCCTGCACACGCCCGTTGTGGTCACCTCCACGCCCGCCGTCACTCCGGGCACTTCCAGCCTCGTCTTCACCTACCCCAGCGTCCTGGAGCAGGAGTCGCCCGCATCACCCTCTGAGTCCTGCTCCAAGGCACACCGCAGAAGCAGCAGCAGCGGGGACCAGTCGTCAGACTCCTTGAACTCCCCCACCCTGCTGGCTCTGTAACCCAGCGCCCCTCCTCCCAGCTCCCGAGGGCCCTCGTCACTGCCTCCTTCCCAGGGACCAGCACTTTCCGGTGCTCTGGGACACAGGAGGGGGCCCTGCCCCAGGGCTTCCCAGCTCTGGGGCCTGTGGACGTGGTGGTGAGGCGACAGAGGATGCAAGCTGATCCCTTGCCCGTCTTGACGCGCCTTGGAGGACTGGGTTGGGACTTGCGCCCCTCTTTGTTTCTGCAGAGCCTGCTGCTGGCCTGGGTCGTGCCCTCATTCTGCTGTCTCTGGAGCAGTGGTGTCCCTCCTGCCCACCCAGCATGCCCAGTGCCTTTCTGTTTTCCTTCCCTTGGCCTGTCCCCTCAGGGTCAGGGTCAGGGTCAGGATCACTCTCTGCTAGTGTCTATCAAGTCTGCCATGACATTTCACCTGGGTGGTTTGAATATTAAAGCTCTTCGTATCTGGAGCCGGACGGCAGGTGCCTCTTCTGCGGGCTGACTTGTCCAGAGGGGACAGTCAGAGTGCAATGCAACCCCTTCCCCATCCTAGTGCCCCCCAGTGCACTCTGGAACCACTGCAGAGATGCTGTCACCCTGGGAGGCCCAGAGGACCCTTCCTCCCACCTTGGGATTGACCGAGGAGGAGTGGCTGGGCCAGAAGACGAGGTGTGCATGAGACAGCCAGGCAAAGGCTGGGGTTGCCAAATGCCTCGTAACCAGGGCAGGAGTCATGCTAACAAGGCCACACAGTGGCCCAGCCAGCCTCCCTCCTCCCGTGACCTGAGCAGGGCGTCTCCTGTCATCGTGGCCTCAGTGTTCTGCCCTGGACCCTTCTCTCCCCGTGGAGAGACGTCCTTCCCGGGAGCCACAAGTCACTGCGTCACTCCAAGTCCCTGCCGGGCTCCACCCTTCTCCCAGCTTAGCACTCAGGGTGACACCACCCATGGAGATTTAATGATCCTGACCTGGACCCTCCTGATGGCTGGGCTGGCTGGAGAGGGAGGGAGACCATAGTGCTGGGGGCGCTTGCTGCAGCCCTCTGTGGCCATCCACCGCCTGGTGGGTCAAGTGTCCCAGCCCTGGGGTCGTGCTGTAAGCAGCTGGCCTGAGCGGTCGTGGTGGCTCATGGCTAATGCCAGCCCTAGTTTTCTGTTGAATCTTCCTGGCTGCTGACATTGGAGACAGGGCATGCTGCTTCCCACGGCAGGAGGGCTGCTGCTTCCCACGGGGCTGGGGGTGGGGGTGGGTCCCGCTGGCTCCAGCAAGGGCACTGCTCTGCAGGTCCCTGCCTCCCTCCCCAGGGCACAGCTCCTGCTGGGCCTCCTGGCAGGCAGAGTTGGAAGGCATCTTGGGAGCAGTGAGCTGGCCAGAACCAGCCAGTGCTGGACTGGGGCCTGAGGGAGGCCACGTCGTGTCGGCTTGGGTGTGGCACCCACCCCAGAGCTCAGTTTCTGAACTCGGCTCTGGAGAGAGCTTGGCACATGCCCAGGCGGGTCCCTCGTGCACCACACCCCCTGCTGGCATCATCTTCGTGACCCACCCTCACGCCTGGACACGGAGAGGCACAGAGCACGCCTCAAGCCCCACCCAGCAGGACTGGAAGTGACGTGTGCAGAGCCAGCCACCCAGAGACAGGAGTCCAAGGAAAAGGATTTGGTCCAAAATACTTAAAAACATAACTTCCCACATTTCTTGGCTGTGATGCTGCCCTCCTGGTCTCCCAGGGCCAAGGAAGAGCTCTGCTAAGAAGACGGCTTCGGATGAGTCCAAGAAGCAGAATTCACTGGGAGGAGGCTGGAGATGGGTGGAAACATCTGGGCCCAAGCAGTGAAGACAATTCCCTCGCAGTGGGCAGCCGGGGTGGGGTGGGATCTGGCTTTGTATTTACAGCCCTTGGATAATGCTGCCTTCTGGTCTTTTATTTCTGAAGCCCTCTTGCACACCAGTGGCTCAGCCTGGATCCCAGAGCACGTTGCACCCTGGGACTCAGGGCTAGGCTGGACACCCTGAGACAGAGCCTGGCATCCTTTGGGATTTCAAGCCACGTTGGTGTTGGAGCCGGCAGAGAAGATGGACAACTGGCTGACCACAAGACTGGGGGAGCAGGGTCTCTCAAGACCCCCAGCCTTGTTCTAGAAGGGTGTTCTGCCTCCCTGAGCCAGGGCGGTTTGAAGGGCTGGGTCCTCACCCCATTATGAGCACATCCTTGGGTTGCGGTCTCCTGCTCACCCCTGGGTCCTCTCATGGTTCTTCAAGTCCAGATGCCTAACCCGCTCTCTGTGGCTCCAGCTGAGGGGCGGCTGTTGGCTCTGCCATGCTGGGGTTGGAACTGCTGGGCGTCCTCCGTTTTCAGCCATGAAGCAGTGGTTGTGAACTCGGCTGGCTGCAGGTGGCCCTGGGGCGGCACAGGGCAGGCATGTGGTCCCCTCGCCACCCGGCTGCCTTTCGGGAACAGCCCTCCCTGGCCAGGTGGATAGCAACAGCTGCCGACCCAGGGAGGAGGGGGTCCTGGGTAAAGCTCGACACTGTGAGCCAGCTCAAGTGGGGTGGTCCCCAGGGGTTTCCAAAAGAGGCCAACATGCAGCCACCGGACCTCCTCCCCAGAGACAGCACTGGGACTCTCTCCTCCCTTTCCTTGATGGGCCAGCAGGGCTCCTTGCAGTCTCGCCAGGCAACTTCACCTGATTTCCTTCCAGTCAGACATCTCCGTGGCCTCTTCAGGAAAGAGAAGGACACACAACCACCAGGTGCCAGGCACTGTGTTGGGCACTTTCACACAGACCCTCTGGGACAAGGCAACGGGGCACGGGCGTTCACCGGCACAGGCCCCGGTAACAGACAGACGAAAGCACTTGGAGACGAGGAGGCCTTCCGCTGAGATCCCGGTGATGCAGCTTCCCTCGGTGTAGGCCCTCCCAGAGCTGTCCCTACACTGTCACTGTCACCAGATGGCCCCTGCCTGCCACGCACTCGTGGCCCTCCTGGGGACTGGAGGGGCACCTGCGTCCCCGGGAATCTGGACCAGTAGGGCATGTGGTGTGTATGCCTTTCTTCAGCCCTCGAGTAAAGGGTCTTGCTACAGTCTGCTTGCTGAGTCGTCTTGGCATCCAGCTAAAAGCCAGCATCTCTATTTATTGGCCGGCCGATGTGTGTGTGTTCGCGCATGTGTGCGTGTGTGTACGTGTGTGTGCGCGTATGCATTTCCAGCCGTGCCGTGTCCTGTAGCTGTCCTAGAGGCAGCCCGGCCATCCCACCGCCCACGGCAGCTCCCGTGCTCCTGGCGTTCGGCCGCACATGCACAAGGGCTGCGCTCCAGCACAGGGCAGCAGGTGCAGGTGGGCCGGGTCACATTTCGGGGATATGGGGAAGGGAGGGGGAGAAGAAACGGACATTTCTGTTGTTATTTATTTTAAAAGTTTACATCTCCCTTGTGTCGTATCAAGCCTCCATAGAAACAGACAGCATTAAAGCACTCCGCTCCTCCTCTCTCGCTTCTTTGATTTTTAAATTTAGGATGATGATGCTTTTTGTTTCTAAAGTGATTGTGACTTGTGCTGTACAAACTGTATTGAGGGGTTCTGTCCTGAAGGTGGATTGTCCCTCCGTGGGGACAGTGGTCACCCAATGTCTACATTGTGAGGGAACACAACAAAATGACTTATCTGTATGACTAGAAATTGATTCCGTTTCTTTTACTTTGTGTTTACTTGAGGAAGGAGACATTCGACTTTGTGTCAAGGCCAGGTGGCCTCTGGTGGGAGGTGTGTGTGCATGTGTGGGTGTGTTGTGGACAGTGACGAGTTCTGTGCACCCGTGTTGAGACATGTCGCTGGAGTCAGCTCTGAGACCCTGGGGCAAACACGTGTCCAAGGTTCCGTGGCTCTGTGGGGACTTCAAAGACCTTTTTAGGCACCTATGTCCTATCAAGTGGTGGTGACATGGTCCCCGAGGGTCCCCCACAGCCCTGTGTCTGTGTGTAGTCCTGAAGGTCGAGGGGTAGCCTGGTCCCAGCATTTCTGGTGGTGTCTGCCGTGTTTTGCTGTTTTGCCATTTGTAACACAAGCCTGCAGTG
The DNA here is from genome assembly GCF_000164805.1 of Carlito syrichta. Classification (NCBI taxonomy): domain Eukaryota; kingdom Metazoa; phylum Chordata; class Mammalia; order Primates; family Tarsiidae; genus Carlito; species Carlito syrichta. Next base: position 18,745 of record NW_007074478.1, read on the forward strand.
TCTGCACTACAGAAAGCTTGCTAGAAAAGCTTGCTACTGTGGAAGAAAGAAAACGTGAACCCTCCTTCCCCCTGTGGTTTTTTTGTCAGCTTCTCCACTTCGGTCGAGCAGCATTTTGTAGAATAAAATGGATGGAGATGAAGAGCCTCTGGCTGGTGTGTCCCTCCTTTTTTCCCCCTCCTGTGTCGCTTCTCACCCCTCTGGTTCTGCCCAGTCTCTGGCCTCGCGGGTGGACTTGGTCTCTGCCACTGGGGGTGGCAGGGAAGGGCCTGCAAGGAACCTCTTGCTGCAGGGTTGAGGGGTGGGTGCTAGGGGCTCTGGGGCCTCTCCCCCTCTCCTCTTTTTCCCCTCTGACCCCTCTTCGCCCCTCTGTCCTGCCTCCTGCTTCCCAAGGCCTAATTATCCCCTGACAGATGTGTAGGCGTTGGCCGGCCATGGGGAGTTTGAACAGGTTGACTCTGGAAACCCAGAAATCTTCAAAGCACCAATGACATGCCTGGCTCAGGTCATGGTGGTCTGATGAGATCACGTGCCAGAAGGGAGTGGGGAAACAGCTGGCATGTGCAAGTAAGTGGTGACTGCGTCTCCAGGCTTCCCGTCTGAGAAGTCACAGGACATGAGGCATGAGGCACAAGGCAGGGTCCACTGGGGTGGCGGGGACATCTGTCCTGGGTATGCCCCTTCCAGTGTGAACATAGGGCACATCTAAGGAGTCAACCCCACAGTGTGGCAGCTGATGGCAGATGGAGTCCGAGAATCCCACGGCTTTCTCTGGTGTGCATTAGACAGCCCAGGACACAGGCTTCTGCTGCAGGCACCAAGAGCACTGCACTAGGAGTCCTGGGGCCCTGACCCAAGGCCTGCCCCACTGCCTGGCTGCTGGGCGGAGGCTCTGCCCTCTGACCCCTCGCTTTCCCTCTGTAAGGTGTGGGGCACCTGTAGTGTCAGGATAGCGCCCACTTGGGAGGGACGGTCATTGCCCTACCTTTCCCTGTGGGTGAGTTGGGTTCTGGACGCCTCAGTGTGGCCCGTGAGGACCTCTTCTGCCCAGTGTACAAGGGAACACGGAAACAGGGCGTGGTTGTCCTGAGCTGCTGGGGCACTTCCTCGAGGCTCACGCCAGGGTGGACGCTGGGACATACACACCCACCTGGACGTACATACGGTCCTGGGCGTGTGTTGCCCTCATGTCGGGCACTCCCCTGACCCTCTCATCTTCCTGTACCGCCTCAAGAACTATGCTGTTCATTTAATTCCCACTCCTCCACCCACATGGCAGTTGGAGAGGTGGATGGTTGCTGGGCATAGGCTAGACTGGGGTCACAGCTTCTCTGTATGACTGGAGATGCCTGGAAGGCATCCAGGTAGCTTTTCAGTCTTCCATGGAGAGAAGCACTGAGGGCCGCCTTCCCCCGGGTCGCCCGTCGCAGGGGTCTGCCGGGGGGATTTTGCAGTCACTGATTTGAGGCTGCTCAACCCAAGCCAGCCCGGTGGCCTGGGTTGGTGGTCAGCTCTCCTGATTAACCCCCAACCAACGTGCAGTTCAGGGACGTGGCAGAACTCTCCCCAGGACAGATGTTGGGGGAGGGACTCCCAGGACAATCCCCTTCTGCTGGGCCTGAAGTTTCCTGAGTGAACATACTTCTCCAGGCTTGCTTTGCTCATGAGAGCTGCCATCATGGAAGGAAAAAGTAATTTCTCCTGGAACTGATATTTTCTGGCATGTTGAGCAACAAGACCGTGAATGTGGAGGCACACAAGGTGTGCGGCACTGAGGTCGAGGAGGCTGACGCAGCCACGGCCTAGACCTTGACCATATCTCCTGGCGCAGCTTGGTCAAGGTCAGCGGCTGTGTGCGGGCTCGGGCTGTGATTGCAGTGAAGGGAGTGGCTTTCCTTCTGTCCTGTGTGTGTGAGGAGGGTTGGGATGCTCATGCACGGGTCCCTGGGTGGGAGGCCCCAGCATTGCAGAGGCACCTGTCCTGCCTCCCCGTGAGAAAGCGAGAGGTCTGCGAGCTATTAGGACAGACCTGCCTGCCTTCCACGGCCACGTAGCCTCTGCTCCACCCACCTGGAGTAGGAGCAGCTGCAGGCCACTGCTGGCCCATGAGCAGGGTCTCCCTCCCTCCTTCCACAAGGCCTGGGGGTGGGCGCCTCCGCCAAGCGCATCCTTGGTCATTCCACAGTCCGTGGGCCGTCGTCCCTGGACCCCTCTGCTCACTCAGAGCAAAATCGAGACCTGCTTCGGTCTCTGCTCTGGAGCCAGGAGGGGCTGCACTAGGCCACACGCCTGGACAAGTCCTTGTGGAGTTAGGGGACACAGGCCCGAACACAGATGCGCATGAGGGCCCGAGCTGCCGACTGTCAGCAGTGTACCTCTGAGGACACTGCGAGCACATGGCCTTGTGGGGACATGGGGACCCCTCTCTGCTCCAAAGGCAAGCACAGGCTGCTGGGGCCTGGGCCCCGCTGCCGACCCAGGACATTTGCAAAGTGCTCGGTCTTATTTAGAGGATACTTATCTTTTGTGGTGAAATTCATATAACATAAACTAACCGTTTTACAGTGAACCATTCAGCGCCTTTCACGCACTCGCAATATTGTACAGCCACTACCTATGTCCAGTTCCAAAACGTCCCCACACCCTCAGGCAGTTACTCCCAGCCCCTTTTCCCCACCTGCGTTGTCGCTGTGGACTTGGGTGGTACGTGTGAAAATCCCAGTGGTTCTGTTTTCTGAGCTAAAAAACACTCATGAGCCACTCACGAGGAGGATCGACTCGCCGTGGCTGGTGGCTTCCCCCGATGGGGCACCTCCTGCCTACGTGTCTGCATGTTCGTGGACCAGTGCAGCAGCTCACGAGGCAAGTGTCACCTGATATGTAGGAGTCCTCAGCCCAGGAGAAATCCCTTTTTCCTTTCACCATGCTGTGTCCTGTCCACTGGCAGAGACCCCCTGCCATGATCCTGTGCACACAACACGTGTTTCCCTAGTGAAGATGGACTAAACCCCAAAACACAGTCCTTGTTCACGGGAGAAACAGACACCTTTTTCATGCTGTAAACGTGAGAGAACCACACTTTGGAAATCAGATGGAGACTGTAACCACAAGGACGAGGGAGAAATTGCTCGCTCAGAAATATTTTCGTGTCCCCACAAAGAGCATGACACCATGGGACACTTCTTGGGACGCGGTTCTGAGAGACACAGTTTATACAGGTGTTGGATAGAAGGGGGTCTCTGTTTTCATCGGATCGGAGTTGACTGCGAGCTCAAAGGTGCCCTCACGGAGGGTCGGAGTAGAGGGACAGGAACATGGGCCTTCTGGCCTGTGGGTGGGGCATTTCAGAGAAAGCTCCTTGTGGGAAAGGGTGGGAACTGAAGGCTAGAAGAGGAGTGGGCCCTAGAGGGAAGTGGGTGGGGAGCCATGTGGCTGGCGAGGGGATGCAGGGGAGGGTGGACTGGCTCCAGGCTGCGGGGATGTCCTGAGTGTGGTCTGATTTGGGATGGTGGAAATGTAAGCCGCCAGCCAGAGGCCTCGAATGCCAGGCTTAACTCTCTATAGCAGTCAGTTGGTGTCGGGAGATAGCAGCTCTAGAGCCTCTCACGCTCCAGGACATCATCTCACGAGGGACGACATGCAATTCCAAGTCCATGGAGTGTCTCAGAGAGACCTAGAAGGCGTCTTTGGCGCAAGGGCCAATGGGACTTTCCCTCATCTGGGGGCGATGAGGGAGGGCTCCCAGACCCTTGGCCTCTGAACCAAGACTCCACAGTAAGCAGAAGTGAGAGTTTCCTCTCTGGGTGTTGGGAGCTGCCAAGGGGCGGCGGAACGGGGTGACAAGGCCACCATCACCCTCCGAAGAGGTTGATGCAGCGGGGGTCAGATGAGTGGGGAAGAATGGGGGAGGAAGGAGGCCGAGAGGGAGGCCTGGAAAGTGAGGCCCACAGTGGCGTCAGGATGGCAGAAGTGTTCCTGGGGAAGCCGAGCCCGGTGTGTGGTTCCGGGAAGAGGAGCTGGGGGCAAGAGAGGGAGTGGGGTGGGGGCGGGGGGACAGGCCTCGAGCTCGGTTTTGAGGACTTGCGGGGCGCTGACAGTGCTGCCATCAGCCCGTGTCCATGTCGCCTGGCGCTTCAGGCTCCTGCTCCCAGAGGGCTCCTCCTCTCCCGGCCCACCGTGGGCAATGCCCCCTACCACCTCGTGAAAGAGGAGGCCGTCAGGAGGGCTCACACTTGCCCGTCGCGCGTCTGCAACGAACCACTGTGTTCCAACCTGCCCCCTGTGCTTGCCCAGAGATAGCCCCTGCACCCTGTGTCCCCCTCCCCGCACTGGTCTCCCGTGCTCCTCCTCAGGGACCCTCCCCTTCTTGTTCTGTCAACCTCTACTCTCCCGGCCTCCCGTCAGCCTCCAGTGCTGCCGGGTCTCTCCCATCCCGACCAACCTTCCGTTTCAGCTCAAGCCCAGCATCTGGGCAGTCCTCTTCACTTGCTGTACCCACCTCCTCACTGCCCACTCTTCTCGCAGCCCCCGAGACCTGCCTCTCACCCACAGCCCAAGGCTTCACTTCCTTGTCACACAGGCCTGTGACCACATGCAGCATGTGTCATCCTTGGCCACGGTACCACATCCAGGTCCAGCAAAGATCACTACGCTGTGAACTCGTTTTTTCTTTCCCTTCTTTTTTTTTTTTGAGTCAGAGTCCAGCCTGTGGCCCAGGCTGGAGTACAGTGGCACTATCACAGCCCACCACAGCCTCGATCTCCTGGGCTCAGATGATCCTTCTGCCTCAGCCTCCTGAGTAGCTGGGACTACAGGTGCCTGCCACCATATCCAGCAAATTTTGAAAATATTTGGTAGAGACAGGGTCACATTCTGCTGCCCAGGCTGGTCTCAAACTCCTGGGCTCATGTGATCCTCCAGCCTCGGCCTCCCCCAGTGCAGGCTGGGGTGTGAGCTGCTGCGCCGGCCGTAGATGCTGTTTGTGTGCCTTTCCTCTTCCTGCCCTTGGCCTTGCCCCTCCCTGGCACTGCGTCGGTGCAGCCCACCCCCAGTCCCGTCTGTTCCCACCAGTGTCCAGGCCACCACCACCATCCTAGAACAAGCTCCTTCCACCCGGAGGCCGCAGTCACCTCCAATCCCACGCTGCAGTCAAGCACCAAACCGGGCCACATGCTCCCTGCCTATTTCCCGGGGGCCCTCAGACCAGACTGCCATGGAGCTCCTGCCAGAGGCCTGTGGGCGAGACGTCCATTAGGACTGCGTCCCGCTGCTGACGATCCAAGCCCGAGCACACAACACCTTGCACACACAGACTTTCCTCTCACGGAAGAGAGACTAAGGGTAGCTCCTGTTTTGCCCTCTGGGAAGAATTATTTTGCTCGTTGCCTGTGTCCCTGGGCTTTTCCTTCTGGGAGGCTTTTCCCAGCCCACGGTCCCCACAGCCACTCTTGGGGTGGGTGTTGTGAGCGGGTCTCCAGCCTCAGTGCGTCCACAGACCTGTGCCAGTCTGACCTCAGCATGTCCACGGTCTTCTCCCTGTGGCTGCAGGGCCTGGGGCTCCTGGTCTCAGTGTGTCCACAGTCCTGTGCCAGCCCCGGCCTTAGCATGTCCACTGTCTTCTACCATGGCTGCAGGTGCTGGGGCCCCGGCACTGCTTGAGAATTTAACTGCCGAGACTAAGGTAGACCCAGTCACTGCTTAAATTTTTTTTAATACATTTTCCTGAAAAGCCTGGGAGGCTTTCAATTTATCTGCTTCTAGTCAGTTTCTTCAGCAAAAACCACAGCGAAAGATCTGGTGTAGACATCACGGAACACCACGTGAGAAGGCTCCGTTAGACCACGCCCCGAGCCTAACCACAGCAAACCACCACGTCGGCTTTGATGCAGAGAGCTCGGAGCAGACGTTCGAGGAAATCCCTTCCTGGGCCCCCAGGAGGGCCACCCTTTCCTCTCTCGTGATGCCCTCTGCTCTCGGGACTCCAAGCGGAAGCTGGAAGGTTGGGGCGCGCACCCCACTTCCTCCCGTGCCCATTCCCTCTCTCCAGCCTCCTCCCGCCCCCAGACGAAAGGTGGGGGTCTCCGTGTTCTCTTCAGTCAAGGCTGCCGCTTGAGCGCCCCTTTCCTGATCAGAGGCGGCCTGTTAGGACGGTTGTCCGGCTGAAGAGTCTCGTTTTGGATGTCAGAGCCCTTTGTGGTCCCCTTCTCACACTCTTGTCTTTGATGACCCTAGTCCCACCCCCAGGCCCATGGCGCTCGGAGCTCCAGTTGACCAGGAAGAGAGTCATGGGGCAGAAATGCAAAGGCCCAGGGCAGGGGTCCATGGCAGGAGCTGGCTTACGTCAGCAGCACTTCCTCTGGGGTTAAGGGAAAGTCCAGACCGTGCAGAGGGGCTGTCGGGGTCTGCACCCTTTATCTCCAGCCTCTGCCAATCAAATGCTCAGCCTCACACGTGTCACAACAGCCTCTGGGACTGCTTTCAGGTCTGTCAACACGTGGTGCTTGGGTCCTTCCTCAAAGCTTTTGTGTCACTGGGAAAGTTCTGGGTCTCTCTGTCTCTCTATCTCTCTGTCTCTCTCTCTCTCTCTCATCCAGGCTGGATTACAGTGGTTTGATCATAGCTCACTATGGCCTCCAATTCCTGGGCTCAAGTGATCCTCCCACCTGGGGGGGATGACAGCTGCATATCACGGCACCGGGCTATTTAAAAAATTTTTTTAAGTGATGGGGTCTTGCTGTGCCCAGGTTGGTCGCACTCCTGGGCTCAAGCACCTCTCACCTCGGCCTCCCAAAGTGCCAGAATTACAGATGTGAGCCACCACACCCAGCTGCTCCACTCTCCAATCGATCCCTCCTGGTCATTTTTCAGGTTTCCATCTAGAAGTCCCTCATTGTCAGTGTGGGGGACTCTCCCTGACCTGCAGCGTCCCTCAGAGCACCCTACGCCCTTGTGATTGGTCCATTGATACTTTCAGTGATGGATTAGGCATCTTTGTTCCCTGAAATGTCAGCTGCAGGACAGCCTGAGCGATGTCTGTTCTGCTGACCTGACCCCTCCTCAGGTCATCCTAATCTCTATCTGGATTAGAAGGGCAAGTTTCTGGGAAGCACATCTGCTTACAGCCTTTCCGTGGTCCCTCCTTTCGCTCAGGTTGGCGTCCAGCTCCTGTGGCCCACCAATGTGGCCTCCATTCCCCGACCCTGGTCTGAGCCTCTCTCCCGGGAGTCTCCAGTCCCGCCCTCCTCATGTTCTGGGAGACAGCACTCACCCACCCTTCAACCCCTGCTGAGAGACACCTGCCTGCCTGGTTGATGTGTCCGCATGTCCCGTTCCGGGTGTCCTGGGTGCTGGGGAGACAGAGAGCAGGATGGCTTCACCTCTATCTTGCTCCAAAACACTCTCATTCCCCAAGGAAGACCCCACCTCATGAAGCGATACTTGGAAAGCCTCATGGGTGCTCACCTAGGTCTGTGACACCCTAGGAAAGGCAGAACTGGAGTGGGGGGAGGAATCAGCAGTTGCTGGCTCGAGGGGAGGGAGGGAGGACGAGGTGCAGAGGATGCTGGGGGCATGAGACTCTTCTGCGTGCTGCCACGGTGAGAGACATGTGCCACTGTATGCTTGTCCAGACCCACGGAAAGCCGAGAGGGAGCCCTCAGTGACGCTGATGTGTTGGGGTGAACTCCTAGGGGCGAAGCGGGGCAGGGTGGGGACTCCATGCCCACGTGTGGGCGGGGTGAATGGGAACATGCTGCACTTGATGCTCAGTCTTGTTGTGAACCTAAAACTGCTCTAAAAAATAAAGACTTAAAAACAATTGGCTAGGCGTGGTAATCCCAGCACTTTGGGAGGCAGAGGGGAGAGGAATGCCTGAGCCAACAAGTTCGAGACCAGCCCTGGGCAATCTCAAAAAAAACCCAAAAAAATTAGCCAGGTGTGGTAGCGTGCGCCTGTTGTTCCAGCTACTTGGAGGCTGAGGCAGAAGGATCGCCGGAGCCCAGCAGGTCGGGGCTGAGGTGACCGGGAACGTGCCCCTGCACTCCAGCCTGGGTGACGGAGTAAGACTCCAACTCAAAAAACAAACCAACAAAAAACCAAAAAAACCAAAACATTTGGACCTGAACATTATTTACAGATGAAAGCTGCCGTTCTGTTTCGTTGCTGAGTGCTGACCCCTGCCGTGGTCAGCACCAGGCGTTGCATCTCACTCTGTTTAGTACCACGGTGACCCCCGGATTAGAGGAGAACACATGGGCTCCCCCAAATGGGTGATTTGTCCCAGGCCACCCCTCTGGCCATCGAGGAGCTACAGGAACTGCCCCAGTGGGCCGTCACAATGATGGTCAAGACACCATCCCTGCCGAGTGGCTGTGAACATCAGACGAACCCGGGTGAGCCCAGGTAGGTTTCCATGGAAGTCCGCGCACCATTGAAAGGAAGGCTGGGCTGTGTGAGGATTTACAAAGAAGGCTCATCTGAGCTCAAGGCCGTGTGTTGCTGCTGGGACAGGAGGGCCCTCTGACGGCTGGTGGCTTTCCTCGGCTAAGGCCATGGTTCTGAGGGCCTGCTGGCAGGCCAGGCCAACCCTGCCAGTCCCTTGCACACGAGCTCGAAGCCTGGCCCCGAGCAGCAGGAGAGGGAGCGCCAAGGAACCCAGGAGCTTCCTCTGGCTTTTGTGCCGAGGACGGGGCATAAAGCCAACCCGGGGCCCCCGCCGGGGTTTCAGCTGCACGTTGGAACTGGCTATTGAGGGGTGTAAACCCTACTTGGCCACGCGTTTGCTGAATGACCTTGGATGAGTCAGTCGATCTCCCTGAACTTCCAGCTTCTCATCTGCAAAGCAAGGACTGTGACATCTCCTCCGGGGTTGTCGCAAGGGTCACAGTGGGAGATATGCCGGGTGCCTGCAGCCCAGGAATGCTGCGTGGCAGCTGGTGGCCGCCTCCCTGTTACATCCCCGAGGTTACTGCTTGCGTCCAGGGCTGTCCATAGCGAGCGGCCTGGGCTTCCCTGGGGCCGGACTTCACCCCTTCCCGGCCACGTTCTTCTGAGAATCCCAACAGGCCTGGACTCGATGGCCTGACGCTCACACCCATGTGACAGTGGCAACAGAAATCCACAGGCCGTCAGTGTCCCCAGCTCGGCCATGAATTTGCTACTTGCCAGGCAAACTGGGCAAGTTTCAGCGAGCTGTCCCCTGGCTCCAGCATCCTCCTGGGAAAGGTCCCCTGGGGGCCACTGTTCTGCTTAGACACCCGCCCTGCTGTCCCTGCATCGTGGGAGGGTTCTGGGGCCCTGGCCTGCTTGTGCGTGGCAGACTCAGTGTCCAGCTGGCCTGCAGTATTCCTCTGGCGTTGTGACGCTGACCATCCCCAACAGCACGCCTGGCATGGGTGTCTCTTCACATCGGCCCGAGATAACAACGGATGCCACCACATGACACCCAGAGCCGAGGCTCTGGCCGGTGTGGGGTGTCTCTGATGCTGAGTACTGTGCACTGGAGACCAGCAGGAGTGCCTGGCTGTCATGGCCCTGGGAAGGGGGTCTTCGCCACTTTGGGACTGCATTCCTCCTGCCCCTTCCCCCATACCAGGTGCCACAGGGCTGGTGCTTCAGAGCCCCCAGCCCCACTACCACTGCCTGGAGCCCTCCTTTCCCCCTTCCAGGTGCTGCAGGCCACATAGGTCTCAAAGCAGGTGCGAGCGGGTGACCACTTGGGGGTGGCAAGGTTGCTGGTGACCCCCTAGCCGGCCAGGCCAGCCAGAAGGCCCCTGGAGGGGCTACAGGAATGGCCACTCTGCGTGAGCAGTCCCCCATGTGCTGGCTGTTCTGCACATTCACACATAGTTGCGGAGAGCCAGACACGAGCATCACCCACTTTAGAGATAAAGACAGCAAGGCATAGAGAGGCTGAGTGTCTTGCCCAAGGCCACACAGCTTGAGACAGGCAGAACAGGATCACGGCGACCAGCAGCACACGGCTGCCACCCCAACCCCATCGGCCTCAGCCGGGCTCTATGGTGCCTGCAGGTACATCCTCCCAACATGGCTGTGTTGTCTCTGCAGGTCAGGATGAGCCCGGCAGGTGGTGGCCGCTGCCGAAGCCCCTCTGCCCGCTTTCTCACCCTAGGCCCCGTACTGCCCTAGCTGGGGCACTTCCAAAGGCCTGGTGCAGAGTGACTTTGGTGCCGGATGACCTGGGCCAGGCCTGGGGCACCACACAGAGGCCACCATCACGAGGCTCAAGCCCAGCGTCAGGCCCTGGGAGGCTCCCTCGGCCCTCAACCCGGTGGACCCAGGGCTAAGCTGCTGGACAGGGCCAAGAGGAGCCAGGAGTGTCTGGGGAGGTGGGGGAACAGCCTCCAGCTTTGGCCTCCCCTCCACCCTGTCTGCGTCCTCTGCCCTGGGGGTAGACCCTACCACAAGCCCCTACCCCTCTCTCATAATCTTCCTCATCCCCTCCAGACGCCTCTCTTGAAACAGGCAACCTCAGCTCACTGACGTCCAATGAGGAGACGCCTGTGGAGCCACCCCGCCTGGGGCCTGGTGGTGTGAGTGTCCCCTCCCTTTGCCGTCACCCCCGTGTGGCAGGCACAACCACAGGCTGGGTGCCGCCTCTAGCCTCCACTCCATGCCAACCTGTACAACAGGTAGAGGCTGGACCCCTGGCCATGGTCCTCTGCCACGCCTTCTCTGTCCTCTCTACCTGGAAAGGCTGCTCCTCCCGAAGCCTTCAGGGGTCCCTGGGCAGGAAGGGGCTCCCACACTGTGGCCACATGCTCTGTCCACACTGTCTGGAGCACTTGTTGAGGGCCTGTGCACGAATGACTTGTGGGCCGTCCCCAGCCCGAGTTCATGGGATGGTTCACGTCTCTTCTTTTTTTTCTTCAGATACTAACAGAAGTTTAAAAAATTGTATGAGCAATTCACGAACAATGCACATCCTGTAAAAAATTAAAAGAGCACATGAAGCGTGTAAGCCCAACCCCCTCCCCAGAAGATATCCTAGTTAATAGTTTTGTGTTGCTCCGTGCTGATTTACGTCGTTTTTTTTTTTGCACAAATGGAATCGGTCTAGATGCTTCTGTCCTAGGCTTCCTTTCTCTACTTAATAATAGATAGTGTATATGGACAGCAGGATGCCCACCAAAGATGTCCACGGCCCAGTCCCCGAGTCTGTGAGGCTGTGACCTTATGTGGCGACAGGGACTTTGCAGAAGTGATTGGGTCAAGGGTCTTGAGAAGGGGAAGTCTCCCTGAATGACTAAGTGGGCCAGGAAAACCCTTGGGTCCTTCTGAGAGGAGGCAGGAGGCCAGAAGATGGCAGATTGGAGAAGGCTGCGCTGGCGGGTGGGGTAGGGCTGTGGGCCCCAGAATGCAGGCTGCCCTTGGAGGCTGGAAAACATCCCTGGGGCCACTGGGACTGTTAGCCCCAGAGCCTTCTGACTTACAGAACGGTGCAGGTGGACATTCATGTGGTTTTAAGACAGCAAGCTTATGGTGATTTGTTCTAGAAGCAGTAGGAGACGAGCACAGTGTGCTCACAGCCAGGATAAACGGTCATCGTTATGGCCATAAGCAGCAGCGACTAAGTGTGCACCATGTAATGGGCGCAGCGGGGGTGCTTCGCGGGGTGTAAATTGGTCCCAAACACCACAGGCTGGAGCCTGAACGCCGGCTAGGCTCTCTCACAGTCCTGGGGCTGGAAGGCTGAGGTCCAGGTTGGCATCTCCGAGGCTCCTCTCCTGTAGCCAGACACGGCCACCCTCTTGACACCTCTTCACCTGGCCCCTTCTCTGTCTGCACACCCTGGGTATCTCTGTGTTCTCACGTGGTCCCTTCTCCGTGTCTGTGTACCCTGGTGTCTCCATGGGTGTCCACACGTGGTCCCTTTCTGTGTGTGGCGTCCTGTGTGTCTCTCGCTCTCTCTCCTTCTCTCCTTTCTTAAGGACACAAGTTAGACTGCATTGGGCCCACTCTGATGGCTTCATTTTGAAGTGGTCACCTTTTTAAAGGACCTGTCTCCAAATGCCATCACATTTTGAGCTACTGGAGGCTAAGATTTTGAATGTGAGGACACAATTCAGCCTGTGACATATGGGTGACCTTGTGGGATCGCCACAATAACCCAGGAATAGACTAGCTATGGAAACTGAGGCACAGCATGATGCAGTGGCTTGCTCAAGTGCCACGCCCAGTGAGTATTGGCCGGCTCCAGGGGCACCTGCCCCACCTGTCCACGTGTCCTCAGGTGCTTGCTGTCTCTGGGCAGGTGTGTGGGCCATGTCGTTGCCGGAAGGAATGAGCAGAAGTGCCTGCTGCCCCGGGGGGGACCTGGGCCAGTCTGGGCCGTGACTGGATTTGGACCTGGCCCAGGGAC
>NW_007074478.1:31157-33603 GCF_000164805.1 Carlito syrichta
GGCCCGGGGCCCCCCGGCTCCCTTCTCCCCAGGCTGTTGGTGATCACCCCCAGAGGAACCGAAGCCAAGTGGGATGGCGGGAGCCTGGGAGCTGGGGGAGTGGGGGTATCCCTCTTTATGTGCCAACTGGCACAGCCCTGGGATGCTTCCGGGAGGAGGCATGTGTCAGTCTACTTTCCCTAACCCCTAGGGAAGTGTGCCCGGCAATTTTGCGGCCTGGGGTATCCCTAGGATGTTGCTGGGGTGCGACTGCCAGATCCCCGAGATCCCCGAGATCCCCCGAGTTGGGACTCCAGGTCCTCAGATGTCTCAAAAGAACGCCTTCCGACATGAAGGATCCACACGGGCCGGCTGGAGGGGATGCCAGTGCCCAGCCCCGTCTCCCGGTGCAGGTGGCCAGCCAGCATCCACTCCTGAGGAGGGCTGCTCCATGTGGCCTGGCAGCTCGATGTGGGCACTTCCGCCACGGGTACAGCTGCCCATGGGGCCCAGGCAGTCTCTGGCCGGCCACCCAAATCAGTGAGGATGACCTGGTTACCCTCCAGGGAGGACAGCATGGCGGCCTCGAGGACCCGCCTGGAGTGTGGGGCCCAGGGTCTTCCTGCCAGGGCTTCAACTTGCTGTGGCTGGGGCCCCACCCCACCCCCTGCGTCCTGACTCCTCTCCCAACTCTATCCCACCTGTAACAGCGGGAGACTCTCAGGACCAAGGCGACCTTGACCTGACATGCCCATGGAGGGACACTGAAGCAGCTCCCACTTCAGATGCCAGGCTTGTGGCAAGAGGAATTGTGAGGATTCTGCCTCCCCCTCCTCCCACTGAGCGGCAGTGGTTTAATTTCCTCTAGAACACCGCAGAACAGTTGCCCAGGCTTGCTTGAACCCCTCCAGGGATGGGGAGCTCACCACCTTCCAGCCTGTGGCGCCCCTAGGCTGGACTTGCAATAGGTGTGGTCATCCCCATGCTGCCCCTTCCTGACACTATCCTCTCCATTTCCTGCTGGTTCCTCCAGAAGGTGACCATTCCTTGTCTCTCGTGGCTTTTCAGATAGTTGAAGACAGCATACAGCTCTTCCTCCACGAGGGAGCCAGTGGGCTCAGCAGGAGGGGAGAAATCCAGCCCTTCCACCCTCAAGGGAAGTTTGCCCTGAGTCACGGGTCCAGCACAGAGAGACTCTCCTTCCCTGTGGACCCACTAGGGGCCCAGGACAGCTGTGTGGCGGGGCCCCAGGCCCATCTGACCTCAGACCACACAGCCTGGTCAGCCACGAGGGCCTCAGTCCACGATCCGGGTCCTGGAGGTGTTTGGGGGCCTTCAGGCCCTGGAGAGGGACTCTGGGTCCTGGAGTTGTGCCTTGGAACCCACACTCCCAGCTGGGCCCCTTTGCAAGTTGCTTAAACTCTCTGAGCTTCTTTCTTCCCATCTACGAAATGGGCACACATCTACTGTGTTGTTCCTAGGATCAGGCGACATCATGCATGGGAAAATGCTTCCTAACCTACACATCCTGCAGACGGCCAACCAACCTGCGTGGCGGTGACAGGGCTTGCAGCTGGGACCGCTTGACCCGAGGCTCACGGAGGCTGATGTCTGGGGCAGAGCTGGCTGTGGGAGGGCTTTGAACTCCTCAAGCCCTGGGCTGATGTTTGGGGCAGAGCTGGTCGTGGGAGGGCTTTGAACTCCTCAGGCCCTGGGACTGGCCTGTGATCCCAAGGACTCCTCCAGCACAGGACTCAGGGCCCCAGAGCCACGTGGCTCCCCCAGGCCCTCTCTTCCCATCTCTAGGAGAGGACACTGGGTCCAGGCGCCCCAGCCCTGGCTTTGGAGACCAAGGGGATGGAGAGAGCCCAGAGATCAGGCCAGGGTGGGGGCTGGGCAGGAGGTACCCGATGGGGCCTTTGGGCTGTGGTCCCTGCTCCTTCCTCTCAGGAGGCCCCAAGGCTGCCCGCCCAGAGCGCGCCTGCCCCGCCTCGGCTCGCGGCGGCCTTCACTCCTGCCAGCCTTTAATTAGACTCCGGGTAATTCTCATCCCCCCATTAGGGCAGACTTTAATAGAGCCACGGAGGGACCAAGAGTCAGGGAGCCCAGCCTGATGACAAGGGAGACCCAGACAGTGAGAGAGTGCATTCAGCCCACCCCCTTGGGACAGTTGAGGCCTGGAGGGGAGGCTGCCAACATAGCTGGGCTGGCTCCTTGTGCCGGACCACCTGTCCCAGCCAGGCTCCAGCAGCCGGTGCCTCTCCTGGCCCATCTATGCGGACCCCGGGCCACCTAGGCTGTGGCTCCACGTTGTGCTGGCTGTGGACAGGCCGAGCCCCGTGACCCACAGAGGTGGCCGCCCTCACGGGAGCCTCCACAAACAGCATGTCGACACCCGCCCACCCCATCCGGTTTGTCCTGTGCTCGCAGAGGCCCCGAGAGACACTTCCCAGGCAGGGCCGGGCCA
>NW_007074478.1:33755-40748 GCF_000164805.1 Carlito syrichta
CCAAGGGGCTTGGGGGCAGCGGGGGTGGGGGAGGGGAGCCAGGTCTGGGTGTTCTGGGATGAGAGCTGGGGTGGGACAGGCAGCCTGTCCCTCGAGGCACGATCCCCCCGAGGGGGTGGTGTGGGCTGGCAGGGGTGCCCACCGGGGCAAGTGTGCCCAGTGGCCTCCTCTCGCTGTCTGGCCCATCCTCCCTGCTTGGCCTCCCTGCTCTGCGGTGGGAGCAAGTTCCTGGGGGGGTACAGAGCAGGATGATATCGCATCTGCCTGCTGGGCCTCGCGAGACAGGCAGCCTCGGCTCAGGGTCTGTTCCCTGCCTGGCACACCACCGGGCCTCCCGGGCCGCCTTCCCCCTCCTCCGGCAGGCCCGGCCTAGGCTGAGGAGGCCCCCAGAGCCCACTCCACTCTCGGGAAGGCCTGGCGGGGAACGCTTCCTTCACAGCCCACTTCTTGGGGTTCCAGGAGCTACCTCCCCACCAATCTGGTTCAACCAGGAGTCTGGGCGGCCAGGCGCGGCGGGGCCTGATGGGCAGGGTGTGCCCGGAGCGTTGGGAGTGGGTGACGGCTGTGGGCCAGCCCCCGCCCCAGGTGGGCGGGTGCTTACACAACAGCCACCTGCGCTGGGCGCCGCACTGCATTCTTGCCGAGTGTTTATTTTTAAAAACCAAGTGCTCCACTCTGGCAGTGCAGGAGTGATTTCTACACGTCTGGAAGTCACTATGCTAACACTTTGCCACCCCGACCCATTGTGTCAGGAAGGCGGGTCGCATCCTGGGGCTTCCACCCAGAAGGGAACCCACAGTCACAGTGGCTCTGTGTCCCTCCGCCAGCCCCTGCCTGTGACTTTCTGAAGGAAAACGCTTCTGTGGTCCTAGGGGCTGTGGGCATGCAGGCACCCTTAGGCCTGGCCTCTGTGAGGTGGGCCCCTGCTCTCAGGCCTTGGTGGCCCCCAGGAATGTGCTTGGCCACTGGGTCCTTCCCCTGGCTTGTGGGGAGAACAGTGGGGCCTGTGCCTGCCTGGTTTCAGGCATAGGGCTGTTCACGATGGTCTCTGTGGCTCTCGGAATTTTAGACCACTCAAGCCTGCCAGGACATGTGTGAGTGATCCCAGGGTGCCATCTGTGAGCCCTGGGTCTGGCTGTCCATGATCCCCAGGACTGGCTGTACGTGAACCCCGTGTCTGGCTGTCCATGAACCCTGTGTCCATCCATGATCCCCATGTCTGGCCGTCTGTGGTCCCTGGGCCTGGCTGACCGTGAACCCTGGATCTGGCAGTCCATGAACCCTAGGTCTGGCTGCCTGTGGACCCTGGGTCTGGTTGTCTGTGAAACCTAGGTCTGGTCATCCATGATCCCCATGTCTGGCCATCTGTGAACTCCGGGTCTGGCAGTCCATGAACCCTAGGTCTGGCCACCTGTGGACCCTGGGTCTGGTTGTGAACCCTGGGTCTGGTCATCCGTGAACCCCGGGTCTGGCAATCCATGAACCCTAGGTCTGGCTGCCTGTGGACCCTGGGTCTGATTGTCTGTGAACCCTGTGTCTAACCGTCTGTGAACCTGGTATCTGGTCATCTGTGGATCCTGTGTCTGGCCATCTGTGAACCCTGTGTCTGGCCATCCATGAACCCCGTGTCTGGCCATCCGTTATCCCCATGTCTGGCCATCTGTGGACCCTGGGCCTGGCTGACCATGAACCCTGGGTCTGGCCATCTCCCCATCTGAGCAAAGCCGCCTTCCACCTTGTTAGCAGAGCTGAGCTTGGTGGATACCTGGGCACTGTGACTCCTGCTGCTGAAACACCTGTGTCCCTGTCACCTGGAGTCCTGGGGCCTGCGGTCAATGGGGGATCTGAGGGACAGCTGCGGGAGGACCAGGCACGCAGGCCGGGGAAACGAGTGGTCGCCGTGAGCTCCTGCTCCTCGAAAGGAACCTGTCCAGGCCTGACCGCAAGGTGGGTGTCTGGAGAGCCCAGGCTTGAGATAGGAGGGAGGGCATTGGCTCAGACGCCAGCAAGTGCGTCTCCTTCGCGGGGCAGCTTTGCAACTCGCAGTGGCTGGGACGCGTGGGGTCAGCCGTCCCTGGAATCCCTCGGCAACTTGATGTCTGAGCAGCTTCCGCCCAGAGTTAGCAGAGTGACCTCGACTCCACGAACTGTCTTCATGGCAGCAGGCGGCACCCTCTCCTCTACCAAGACACCTGCTGGCATTCTCACTTGGGACGCTTGCCCCCATCTCCCTGCTCCAGGCAAGAGGCCTGACCTTCCTGCCCTGCCTGGTTCCTTCCACTGGCCTCTGCTCACATATCGCTACTCTTTCCCCAGCCTGTTTCAGAAAAATTAGCATCCTACCTTCCCTCTCTGATGGGCCTTTTTCTGCCGTACCCAAGTCTGACTCCAGGGTGGGAGTGTTGGAAGGAACTGGGGGTCATGCTTTGAGGGCAGGGGATAGTACAGGTGGGGGCCCAGGGGAGAATTGAGGGCATTTTCAGTCTTGCAAGTGAGATGAGATCGTTGTGTGAGGGCTCAGGCAAGGCCACTCCCAGTCTCAGCCTCAATCTCCCCATCTGCAAAATGGACACAATGACTCCCACCTCTTGGGCTTGAAAACCCAGCGGTGTGACTCGAACTTGGATCTGGCTTCCTGGCGATGCTGTGTACGCATCAGCTGTCCTCCCCTCTCCCATAGAGCAGCAGTCCCTTCTGAAGGCCAGGAGGGTCTCTCTGAGCCCCTGGGGTGCTGGCTAGCCCCGGGCCCTTGGGACGGATGGCGAGACAGGGCCTCATCAGCAGGGTGATGGGGCCAGGAGTGCTGGGTGCAAGCAAATTGCCCTGTGCCAGTGACCATCGTGCCTGGCCCTTAATCAGCCTTAGTTACTGGGCGCCGTGACCCATGACTCACCGTCCCTCCTGTTGGCCCTCCTCCTACTCCAAGGTCACATCGCCCCCACCCCGCGGCAGGCCTTGCCGTCACCCACCTGTCCGGGCAGCTCTGCTGGGCCCCCTGGGCACCCTGCTCTGCCCTAGGCTGGGTGCCTGGACTGCCTGAGCCGGGGGATGGGGAGTCCCAGGCAGTGCCAAGGAACCGGTGTCAGGAGCCTCAGCCAGGCCCTGCCCTGAGCCCTCTTCCCTGTAGCAGGCGGCAGGCTCCCAGGTGGTGAGCAGTGGGGCTAGTGTGGGGGCCATGTTCCCTGATCAGAATGCTTCTCCACCCTGCTTCCTTCCCTCCACACCACGGGCAACACACACCTGAGGCAGGCCCAGCCGGATGCAGGGGAGGGCTCCTCCGTGCCCACACAGCCCTCGGGGACTTGCTGGACTTGTGGGGGCCAGGGTCTCAGGACAGGGTCACAGCAAGATCTTCCCTGGGAACTAGCAGGGCAGACTCAAAAGGGTCCACCGCACTCCTGGTGCAAGAGCCAGGCAGTCCCATGGAGAGCCCAGACCTCGTGTCTATCCACCCCGGCACTCACTCCCTGCTCTCCACCAATGCCATCTTCCACGCCTGTGTTGGACAGGTCGCCACCAGGCCCCAGGCTTGGTGCCACCGCAGAGCGGGTGCAGGCTGCGTGCACGGGGAAGCAGGTTTAACCCCAAGATTCGGGGACCCTCCACCCAGCCCCTTCCTTCAACTCCATGTCCTCCTGGATTGTTTGCAAAGGGAGAGGTCATGGCACCGGGGCAGAGGAACTCTCCCTCTGCCTGGGACGGAGGGGAAGATGGGCCTGTGTCCCCATCAGGGAGACTTGCGGCAAGCAGGACCAGGCAGCTCCAGGGTTCGGCATCCCACAGGGTCAGAGGAGCCCAGAGCATGACGTGGGAAGGCATGGCCACCCTGCAAAGCATGTCCTGACTCCGAAAGGTAACCTCTGGACATGGGGAGGGGGAGGGAATGAGGGAGGGCAGGAGTGAAGAGTTCCATGGAGACCCAGGGGCCGGACTACCGGGATGAGATTTGCCAGGAAGTTGGTCATTCTGAAACTTCTTTCTCCCAGGAAGTAGAACGAGCCACGCGGGCACTTGAGGACTTTCCCCTCCCAAACCCACCACCCGCTGGAGACACCGCCCGCCAGTGGCAGGACAGGGCCAGGCCATGGGTGTCCTGGGGGGTGGGAGCGCCAGCCTGGGTTATTATTGTTTGCCTTATTTATTTTATTGTGGTCAAATACACAGAAGGTTACCTTGCCTCTATCTTAAGAAGCCACATGAATATCACATTAAGAAATCAGGTTGTTTGTATTCTGAGTCCTTGAGAGTAAGGTTTGTGAGGTTTTGTGTGCCAGCATAGCTTGTTTTTTATTTTCATTTTTAAAGAGTATAAAATAGGCACAACAGAAACGGTTCCTCCTTCGCCCTCTTGACACAGCTCAGTGGCGTCAAGTACGCTCACAGTGTGTGCACCACCTCCAGGACGCCCTCCCTGGCAAGTGGAAGCCCACACTCTCCCGTCTTCCCCTCTCTCCAGCCCGGCAGCTGTTTTTGTTTTTTTCTGGCATCCTCTAAAAGCAGCGAGAGGCGTGGCCCTTACATGTAAAGGTCAATGAGTTTTGTCAGATGTGAACACCGTGTAACCACAGGCCCGGCCAAGACGCGGAGTGTTTGCAGCGCCTGCGAAGTCGCCCTTTTCCTTCTCTAGTCGGCCCCACCCCCACCTGAGGCCACCGATGTCCCGGTCCCCATCATCCATCAGCCCTCACCCCACCCGAGGCCACCGATGTCCTGGTCCCTGTCGCTGTCCCCGTCATCTGACAGCCTCCACCCCCTCGCGAGGCCACTGATGTCCTGGTCTCCGTCACCACGGCTGACTTTGGGGGCCATGCTCGTGCACCTTTCCTGCTGGCTTCTCTCTTCATGTGTCACTGAGTTGCCCACTTTGACGGCTGAGTAGTATTCCACGGCATGAGGAAACCTCATTGTTTGTCCACACGTTGGTGGACACTCGGGCTATTTCCAGTTTTTGCCGTTACAAGAGTCAAACTGGCACGAACGTTTCTGGATACGTTTTTTGACGAAAATGTGTTTCCACTTCTCTTGGGAGCGGAATCAGTGAATCACAAGGCAGGTGCATGCTTAGCGTCATAAGCAACTGACAAGCAGTTTTTCCAAATGGCTGTACCGCCCCATGACCCCACCGACGATGTGTGGGTGACGGTTGCCTCACGTCCTCCGCGACGTTTGGCGCTGATGGTCATTTCAGCATGGCTGTTCTCGTGGGTGTGAGGTGCTATTACTGGGCTTTAATTTTCATCGCCTGATTAGCACATTGCTGAGCAATGTTCATTTGTTTATTGGCCGTTTGCACTGCCCTCATGCGATGTGTCTGTTCAAATCTTTTCCTCTCTTTTACTTTTTGGGCTTCTTTGTGTCTTTTTGTTATTGATTTGTGGGGGTATTTACATATTCTGGATACCAGAACTTTGTCAGGTATATGTTTTGTGTGATCATCATTACTACCATTATTTTGCAAACTGGCTTGCCTATTTCCTCAACAATGTCTTGATTTTTAAAATGTTGAGGTCCAATTTGGCGATCCTTTTATTTTTTAATGGCTTGTGATTGTGTTTGGTGATCTGCTTAAGAAAGCTTTACCTTATGAGCAGTCACAAAGATTCTCTCCCCTGCTGTCCTGAGAAGTTATGGTTTCAGGAGTTTCACCAAGGTCCACGGTCCACCTCAAAACAGCTTCTGCCTCTGATGTGGAGTAGGGTCACTGCTCATTTTTATATCCAGCTGTTCTAGCACCCTGTACCACGAAGAGGAAGTTCTCTTCCCTGATGGCTTGCGTAGGTGCCTTGGTGGCAGGCAGCTGAGCATGGGTGTTCGGCTGTGCTTCCAGACCCTCCGTGCTGTCTCCTAGGTCCTGTCGTCAATTATCAGGCCAGCACCATCTTGTCACAACTCTGGTAGCATCAGTGAGTCCCAGCTCTGGGAGTGAGAGCCTCATGGGGTGTAGTTTGAACTTGTTCTTTGTCCCTTCACCACTCGGGCCGCTCTGTGCCTCTGGGTGGTAGGCACATGGGACGGAGGGAAAGTGTACTTTTCTGGCCTTGGTTCCCAAAGCCTGAGTCCTTCAAAGACAGACACAAAGTCTGGGGAAACAGTGTGATGGGGGATGGGTCTCATACCCACCACCAGCCACCCCTTGCCCAGGACCAGGGAAGAGTCCCTTGGGTGGGGAGGAGGGGAACCACAGGGAGTGAGGGCAGCTGCACACCCCACATCTCAGGTGAGGTCTCAGGAGCCAGCCCTGGGGGAGGGGAAGGAGCAGCCTTGAGAGCCCTGCCCCAAGCTCCGGATGGCCCAGGAGCAGCGACATGCATCCTGGACCCTCGACCTGGCCCGACAGCTTCTCCCTGAACATCTGTGAGGTCAGAACAGAGACCTCCCAGCAGAGGCCTGCACCGGCAGGTGTCCCCAAGGAGAGTTACTCCAATTCCTTGGCTCTGTCAACTTCCCAGAAAGCCAGTCCTAACCCAAAGAAGAAGGCCAATGGTTCTCAGGGTCCCGTGGAGGGGAGCTTGGGGGTACCAAGCTCCTTTCCCACATGGCAGTGACTGCTTGGAAAGTGGAGGCCCTGGGCGAGGTCCCATCTGCAGAGGCCATGGGGCAGAGTTGCCCCGTACCTGTGGTCCCAGTGCCCTTTACCACGCCTGCCGGGCCGCGCCCATTGGAGGAATGGGGAAACCAACGCGCCAGCCTGCTGATTACGTGCCCAGAACGGTTTGTCTGCATGTTGTTTTACTTATATTAGCATGTTTGCTTGCACCGCGACTCCAAGAATGTCAGATGTTTCCAGGCGCATGGGCTCATACATTCCTCTGCGGTGATCCCATATCCACCAAATGTTCTGAAAGCAGACACGTGGAAGATGGAAAACAGACCCAACGTGCATGCCTGACCAAGGCTGCCCACAGTAAACACACCCCATTGCACAGGTGCCCCCCAGAGGCCTGGGCCGGAGCCTTCCCAGGAAGCCGAACTGGGTGCCCGGGCGAAGGGAAG
>NW_007074478.1:40819-45976 GCF_000164805.1 Carlito syrichta
GTCCCGTGGTCTGGGTATGGGCTCGGCGGGCAGATCTCCACGGCCCTGAAGGGAGCACTGAACTCACTCACCCTCCCGGCAGTCAGCCGTGATGCGGGGCCTCTTACTCATCCTGAGGTCATCAGTCATGTTTCCAAGGGTGTGAGTCATCCGAGGGGGAGGACTCGGGCTGGGGTGGGATGACGCGGGAGGGGCGTGTGGCCCCGAGGGAGCTGTTGCCTCATTCCAGAGCTGGAGACGCTCCTCTATGGAGGAGAAATGCACCCCTCATCCGCCCCGAGGTGGGCTGGTGCGTGTGCACATGTGTGTGCGTGTGTGCGCGCGTGTTGTAGAATGCTGGCTTCCAGCAGGGAAGCTGGAAGCCTGAGCAAGAAGCACGAGTCCTTCCTCCTTAGCCACTGAGGACGTGCCCAGAGATGCCGCTGGGTGCTCTTCTGACTTACTAGGGAAAGATGCCCTCGCAGGTGGCTGGTTCTTCATCCCCTGGGGCCCCCTGAGGGGAGCGGGTCGGAGGTTTTCATCTCTATTTTCGAGGCAGGGATCGGAGGGCAGAGCTGCCATGGGAGCTGCCAGTGTCCCTGGTTGACCCTGACCGCGGGCTGTGTGGCTTCCCTTGGCAGGGGCTCTGCCGGCCTTTGGACCTGTGTTGTCCCCATGCTCGTCCTCCCATAGGGGCTCGGCCAGCACCCACCAGCCGTCTGTGCTCCTGGATCAGGTCCTCCGAGGTCCCGGCTGTGGGGACTTCCCGGGATGTCCAGTTCTGGCCACGTCCCCCTTCTCCTGCCCTGAATGCCGGTGACCTTCAGAGGAGAGCCTTTTCCCCATGGGTGGGATGGAGAGCTGGCAAGGGCCTGCCAGGTCAGGGCGATGGCCACCGTCCGGCCGGCCCAAGGAGTCAAGTAGCAGCGGTCGGCACTTCAGCTGTGGTTGGCCGGGCACCTGGCGCACTGTCCCATGCCTCCCTCTCCCACATGTCCCAGCCCACTTCTTTCCAGAGTTCCATCAGGAGGCGTCTTTAGTTCCCTGGGGAGAACCCAGTTCATATGTGGGGAAAGACCCCATTTAGAGGCAGGAGTTATTATCCTCACTGCGCTGAAGTGGAGGCTTCTGGGGACTGTTGCTTGGGCTGCGGAGCCCGGCTGGTGAGAGAAGGGGCGGCTGAGTGTCAGATCTGAGGCAAGGTGGCCACTCCATGGGACCCTCCTGCCTTAGGAAGCCTGCACAGCCCCCAAGCCCCCGGACCACCTCCCTCAGCCACAACTGCAGACGGCAACCCAAGAGAAAGACCTGGCGTGGGAAAATGGTTTGTTGGGATCCGAGGCTGTGGTGGGCTGAGCTCTTCTCTCGCCCCCCACATTCTCATGGTGAAGGCCTAACCCCAGGACCCCAGAACATGGTAGATGGGGTCTTCAGGAGGGGACTGCATCCCCATGGCGTGATGTGGGTAGGCCCGGTACCCGGTGCTGGTGTCTTCCCAGGGGGGCAGAGCAGGACCAGATGGACACCAGGAAGGCCCGCAGACCTACTCAGACTTCCACCCCTGGAGTGGCGAGCAGCTTCTATGGCATCTGCCCCTGGCATCTGGTGTCTGTATGGAGCCCCTTTCACAAGCATCTGTGTCCCCGGCCGCCGCACACATAGGCACTAGAGCGCGTTTCGGGCTGGCAGGAAAAGCGGGGCTGGGGCAGGCAGGGCCAGGCAGTCGTCATGTCTGAACCCGGCCTCCTTCCTCTTGCTGAAACTTCCTGTTTCTGAGGAACCAAGATTGTGCAGATCCCAGAGGCCGTCCCGTAAGTCGCGCAATTACCACAGAGCCGGTGGGTGAGCTCAGTGGTGAATCAGACCAGACCCCTGCGTTTCCCTTGAAACAGGGTTTGGCATTAGAGGAGGAAGTCAAAAGCTGCTGGAAAGTTGACTGCTGGCGAGGAAATACCGGCAGTGGGGCCCGAGGCTCAGGGAGGGGTGTCTTCCCGTCCCCTTCGAGGACAGAAGCCATCCAGGGCCAGGCCTGAACCGTCACCCATACAGACGTGGCATCCCCACATCCATGCTGTCCTCACAGCCCCATCTGCACCCCTTGCTTGAAAGAGAAATCCCGGGACGGGGGCCCTCCCAGAGCTCCGTCACCCTGGTGCCTGCTTTGGCTGAGGCGGCCCTGGCGGCTTCCTGGGGACGAGGAGAAAGCAGGGCCCACACAGCTGGAAGCCAGTCCTGGGGAGGACTAGACGGGGGGCGTGGGGCGGGAGACTGGAGCGGGGAGGCGAGGGCAGAGGCTGGGCTATGTCAGGGGTGGTTGGCTGGCTTAAGGGTCTCCCTGAATCTGGCCACATCTGGATAGGAGCCTGGAACGTGGCAGCCGGCAGGAGGTCTCAAAGCGGCCTTAGGTGGCCCCGGGGGGCTTGGGTTTGGCTGAGAGTTCGGATGGCCTGGCTTCTGACCCTGGCACTGCCTCCTACTGGCCGAGGGCCTGCCAAACTCTGTCCTCTACTCAGCCTGCCTGTTCACCGTCAGCTAGGGTCATTAGGCCACCTCTGAGGAGCCACAGTACTGGGATATGGGACAAAAACCCCAGCACAAGCCAGACCCCACAAAGGCTGCAGCTGATCAGTGAGAGAGCCAGGTACGTGTCTGCCTGAGGAGCCATGCCTATGCTGTACCTCTAAAGGAAGAGGGTGGGACCGCAATGGCCTGAGCTGCTGCTGTCAAGTCCGTTGGGTCCTCAGAGCCCAGGAAAGGCCTCAAGTCCCTCAGGACCCGGCTGCCCCCTTCGGTCAGCTTCACCTCCCTGCCTCCCTGCCCTGTGCCCTCCTGTCCTGACGCCTGAAACTCCGCCCCACACCCTCTGGCTCCTACTCCTCCCCCTACCTCCCAGGGGGTCTTTCCCCACCATCCCTTGGAACGGAACCTGCCTGCCCGCCCACCTGTCTGTCTGTCCATCCGTGAGCCACGCCCTGGCCCCTCCACGCCTGTCCTTGCACGCCCACTCTCCACGGAGGAACCCCATTCTCCCCTGCACCATGAGCTCCCGGGCCCGGGCTGTGGTCTCCCTGAGACCCATCCAGGGGCTCAAACATAATAACAGCTCAATAAACGAGTGTCGAAACAATGACTGGCTCATGGGGAACATGACTTCTCTGGGGTACAGGGCCGGGTCCTCTTCATGAGTCACCAACCTGAGCCGCTGTGCCTGGTTGCCACCCACTGACCCCCGTGAAACCTCCCCGCAATGACATCACCCTCAGCCTTCATGCTCAGAAGCACCCGGGCCTCCCCCCTCCACCCCCACCTGCCTCCTCCTTCCTCTCCTCCCTCCTCAGGGCAGCACATCTAAATAAGGCCAGGTCCCAGGCCCTGTGTCTGGACTTGCATCCCCAGCCTCGGGAGATGCGAGGGGGTCGGGAGGGCCATGCCCAGGAGAAGACGGGCGGATACGGTTCCTGCGGGACACCCAGGGTGGCCAAGGGGTCTGTGCCAGTTGACCTGGTGCTCTGGAGTTCACGGAACAGGAGATTGGGCGGCCTGGGGTGGGGGTGGAGGCGGGCCGAGGCAGCGAGCATGGGGCGTGGGAGCCTGGCGGCCCCCCACAGCCTGCACGTCCCAACGCCCAGCTCCGGCTTGGGAGAGGGCCCGCCTGTCCCCGACGCGTGGCTGCCACCCATCCCAGATGGCCAGGCAGGAGCCAGACTCCCGGGGATGACTGCCCTGTCTTCTGCTTGGCCTTCCTTCCTGTCCCCTGAATGTCCCAGGTGTTTCTAGGCTGAGCTGGGGGGAGCTGGCTATTCGGGGCAGGCCCTAGATACTGGCGGCTCCCACATCGGGCCCCTTTCACAAGAATGAAAAACACTCGAGACCCTGCTGCAGGAGATGGGTGCGTAAGGTCCTGAGGGGCAGGCAGGACCTTCATGACCCTTGAAGACGTGTCGCAACAGCGAGTACAAGGCAACCTTGCAGCTGTTGGGAAACCCCAGGGAGCGCTGGGGTCATCGGTCCACGGACAGGGAGTGAGGGGACCGCTGCTTCATGTAGCGTGGACGGTGTGTGGCGTTCATGAACCTGAGAGGCTGTAAATAAAGTAGCAAACCACTGAGAGGGCTGCTACCCCCAAGGGTGTGCCTCGAAGCTCTGGACGTGGGTGCCAGCTGACCCTGCCTCTCACCCCACAGGGCCATGGTCTCTGTCCAGTGTCTTCGCTGGACACTTGCCCTGGAGGCACGGTTGGGGTGTGGCAGCTTCCTCTCCGTCCCCAGGGACAGGACCTGGCGCGCAGTGGGTGCTGAGGGGGCAACGTGGCCATGGAAGCTGTCACTAACCTTGGTCACTCCGCGAGTGAGGGGCTGTGATGATTCTACTGGGACAGGTGTTGTCCGGGGCTGTGGGATGCAGTGCCTGTTCTCCATCCTGTGCAGAGGTGTCTGTCGAGACCAAGAAGGAACGAGTGAATGACTCACTAAAAAGCCGAGGCTCTGGCATCGAGACCCCTGTGGCTTCCAATGTGCCATGGTGCTGTGTGCACTGTGCACCAGACTGGGCCTCAAAGTCCATCTTCCTCCTGTCTCGTAGGCACGGACTCCACAGGGAGATGCTGGGGTACCCCCGGGAATTGCGCCCATGCCCCAGCTGTGCTGAGTCTCACACCTGCCTTGGAGGCAGACACTCTCCTGACCTTCCTGGGCCAGTCGAGGCCACGTGGCCACCAACACCAGAGAACCCCCGAGCACGTGCCTAGAAAGCTTATGCCGGCAAGTCGCCCGGCCTTCTCTTGGGGAGAACTTAGGACAGAGGCGGGGTGGCTGGCCCTGGGCATCCTCGTCCATTGGCCAAAGCTTGTCCAGATGAGAACAGAGTCTGCTCCTGGGAGGACCGCCCTGCCCTCCTGTTGGGTAGAGTCCTGGACCGGCCAGGGCACTCAGAAACCTGGCCAGGTGTGGCGTGGGCTCTCCAAGGGCTTCCTGCCCTCCAGCCTCCAGCGGTCGGGTCAGCGGGGCAGGGCCTGGGCCAGACTTACTATGGCAAGGATGCTGCCATGAACACGCCCTGAGGCTCCTGGCGTGGGCTGAGGAGGCAACCGACCGACCCCAACCACGGGGCCTGGTGCCTCCGGCCTCCCGCTTTCTGGGAGGCTGGTGGGGCTGGCCGTCCCAGCAGGCAGGAGAGCTA
>NW_007074478.1:46063-63035 GCF_000164805.1 Carlito syrichta
TGAGGAGGTGGGGAGTGGTCTCTGCCAGGGAGCGGGCGGGGCACCTCCCCCATCTCCACCTGGCCTTGGCCGCCCAGCGCAGCTCCTGGGCGCCCTCTAGTGTCTGCCCCGCTCAGGCACAGGCCGCCCGCTGGGAGCTCAGCCTCATACAGGGCAATTCTAGGCTCTGCTGATAACCAGGCTGGGATAGCAGACGGGAAGGAGACCGTTCAGCTTCTTGTCACTACCCTGGTCAGAGGCTTCCTCTCTACAGCGGCCGGAACCCTCTGTGGGAGTCCCCCCAGTAGCGACTGCAACAGGGTGTGAGGGCCAGGGCTGATGGCATGTGGCCGGTTGGCAAGCGTCGGCTCCCTGGGGGCCAGACAGGCCACAGGACAGCAGGACCGAGGACGTTGTGGCGAGACTGGGCCCCAGGAGCGAGGCACATGGCGCATGTGGGCTGCGTGAACCGAGCCAGTGTGTGGCAATTCCACGGTCTCTGTCTGCGAGTCTGGGTCTGGGGACGTCTGGGAGGGAAGTCCCTCTCCAGCAAGAGGACATGCTGACACAACACCCCCAGCTGCAGAGGGGTTTCTCCCCTGCCCCCCAGGGGCCTCCTCTGCCCTGCAGGGCGCCCTTGATGACAAACACGAACGTGTAGCCCTCTCAGCCCCCTGCCCTGCCTTCCACGCCCTCAGCACTGCCTGTGGCTTCCGGGGGAGACCTCAGATGGGTTTCGGGAACCAACCATCCCCAGCGCTCCCTGATGCACTGATCCCAGGTGGCCAGCGCTGGTGACCCCACACCAGGCAGGCCCAGCTTGGGGCCCTGAGCCCAGCCCCAGGGAGCTGGAGAGCAGGGGAGCAGCCACACACACGTACACGTCTCGTGGAAAGCCCCATGGCCAGAGCCAGGGCGTAGAAGAGGAAGATCCCTGGGCGCGGAGAGCAGAGGAGGACCCACGGCAGGACTGACACAGGTGCCACAAGCTGGGGTGGAGCGATATAGGGAAAGAGGCGGCAGGGGACCCCTGTAGGTGCATGTGAGTTGGGGAACACAGAAGGGACTTGGGCAGGTCGGGAAGACCAGGGGCGAGCACCCCCTCTGCAGAACTCCCTCGGGTGCGGGGGCAAGTCTGGTGCCCAGTCTGGGAAGGGAGGAAACAGCGCTGGGTTCTGTGTTCCTGAAACCAGTTTCCCCACCTCCTGGCGTCTGTGCCCTGCGGAGGACCTGCCCGGAGCCGGCGTGTCTGGGCCTGAGGGTGGCGGTGCCTACGTGAGGCCCTGCGGGGTCACCTGGCCGCCAGTAGGGCAGAAGGGCCCGGCTGGGCTCCTGCCTCTCCTGCCCCTGGGTGCGCCCTCCGCCGCCCCTTCTCCTCCCCAGGGACCGGCCCACCACAAGGCCTCCAGTTCCCGCTCATGGCAGATCTCGGCATGACCTGCCAGCCCCGGGTCTGGGGCTGGATGGTTCCGGATTGAGATCTTTGCCAGTCTGGAGCCTTCGGCAGGTCAAGCCTCTGAGCCTCAGTTATCTCATCTGCAATTTGGGGGTAATGGCCCCTAATGGCACCTATCCCGTGGGCAGTCATGAGGGCAGAGTGAGGTGTGCGTTGCAGACAGGCCGCAGGGCTCCGCCGGCTTGTCACCACCTCATCTCACACAGTGGTTACCCATGTGGAGCCACACACCAGCGCAGGCGCCCCGGGCCCTGTTCCTTACTCCGCAGGTGGACATTGAGCCTCCCACCAGGCCCCTCTCGAGACACTCGGGCCACAAAAATCAGGGAACTCACGACTGACATTCCAGGGGAGAAACACTCCCTCTCACCCGCCCAGCACACATTCCAACCTCTCTGCACCTGCAAACCCAAGCCCGGAAGTCAGGCCGCCAGGACTTCTTTTTCCAGTACCCACCAATCATAGGATGACCCAGCACGAGCCCTTTCATGGGCAAACAAGGTCATTCAGGTGCAACACTCAGGGCATGGCAGCCAAAAGGGAGTGTCATCATGGGGCCTGGTTGCCCATTTTATAGATGAGGAAATTGGGACTTACAGAGATGTGACTGCCTGGCCCTGGGCTATGCAGCTGGTCAGTGACAATGTTTTGGTCAACACACGCTGACAGAGCGCTTCTTCTGGGCCACCCGCTGTTCCAGGCGTTGGCAAAGTCTGTGTTGGTGGTGCTTACATTCCCTAAATGGATGACTTACAAGAAGTATGTAAGCAAGTGAGCTCTCGTCAGCCCGGATGGGTGAGGCAGAATACCCCAAGGATGACACTGGAGAGTGACTGGTGGGGGCCGGAGACAGGAAAGGAACACAAGGCTGGGGAGCCAGGTGGAGGATACCTTCTCATGGTGACCAGAGGAGAGCCTTGGAGGGTTCCCTTCAGCTCGCCCAGAAGGCAAAGAAGACGGGCTGTGACCCCTCAGGGCAGAGCAGGGGGCCCTGAGCCCCAGCAGAGTCCCCAAGGCCTGGAGCCCTGCAGCCCTGAACCCCTAGCAGAGACCCTGTGCCCTGGAGCCGGGTGGCCCTGAGCCCTGAGTGGAGTCCCTGTGCCCTGGAGCCTGGTGGCCCTGAGCCCCGAGCGGAGGTCCTGAGGCCTGGGGCCGGGCGACTCTCCTTGCCACACACAGCTCGGCATGTCTTCTCCTTTTGTTTTGTTTTTAATAGACTTTATTTATGAGAGTTTTATTTATGGGCTTGCAGGAAAATTGAACACGGAGTGTAGTGAGTCCCCCATGTGAACCTGTCCCGCACATGTAGCACATTTGTTAAATCGACGGACCTGCATGGACGATCACTGTCACCCAAAGTCCATGGGGACATGAGAGTTGACTCAGTGTTGATGTCCTGAGGGTTTGTTTGTTTGTTTGTCTGTCAGGGTCTCACTCTGTCACCCAGGCTGGAATGCATGGCATGACCATGGCTCACCACAGCCTCGACCTCCTGGCTCAGGCAATCCTTCTGCATCAGCCTCCCGAGTAGCAGGGACCACAGGTTCATGCCACCATGCCCAGCTAATATTTTGATATATATATAGTTTTGGGGAGAGATGGGGTCTCACTCTGCTGCTGAGGCTGGTCTCCAACTCCTGACCTCAAGCCGTCCTCCCACTCAGCCTCCCAAAGTACTGGGATTACAGACGTGAGCCACCGCTCCCAGCTCTGGTGGGTTTTAACCAAACTATAATGACTCGGTCCCCCGTGGCGGCATCCCACGGAGTGACGTCACTGCTCTGGGACTCCTCTCTGCCCTGCCTGTCCCTGCCACCTTACAGCACGCTGGCCATTTCCCTGTCTCCCGGAGTTGAGCCGCCCAGCAGTGCCCTCTGTAGACTGGCCTCTCCTCTTAGCGGGACACACCTGGCCTTCCCCTCCACCGTCTCTCACGGTCTCTCCTGCTAAGCAGTGTGCCCCACGGCTTCCTCCGTGACTCTCATGGCTTGATGGGGCCTTTTTGGGTGTTTTTTTTTTTTTGAGACTGGAGTGCAATGGCCGCTCCCGGCCACCGCAACTTCGACCTGTTGGGCTCCAGCGATCCTTCCGCCTCAGCCTTCCAAGTAGCTGGAACTATAGGCACGCACTACCACGCCCAGCTAATTTTTGATTTATTGTAGTTACCCAGGCGAGTCTCGAACCCGCGGACTCAGGCAATCCACTCACTTCGGCCTCCCAAAGTGCTGGGATTACAGGCTGAGCCACCGAGCCCGGCCCTTTTTTGTTTTTTTAAGTATCGCATATAATTTTACTTTCTGTGGAGACGAGCCGCTTCGTGTGTGTGTTTGCTGGCTCATGACAAGATTTTCCCACAGTGATTTCCTCCATGGGGTGTGTGAGCCTGGCTGTGCTGGTGGCCAGGGTACAGGGAGTGGGGTTCGCAGTTGGGGGTGAGGGTGTGGGTCCAGGGCAGGGCTGCATGGTGTGGGCTGCGGGGGTGGGGTACGGGGCAGGCAGAGGGGGTGCAGGGTGGGGCTGCAGGGGTGGGGTGCTCTTAGGCTGCACCACCTGAGGTGTCCAGCAGGGGCTGCACCACCCGTTCTGCTTCTAGCCCCAGATGTGCGGGCCGCACGGTGGGCGGTGGGTGGAGGCAGAAACGGAGGCTGATCCCTGCAGGCCTCCTGTCCTCCCCTGGGTGAGGTGGGCAGCTCAGCCGCTGTCTTGGCTTGGGCAGGGAGGGTCTGGTCCTCACAGCAGGCTCCTGCTCAGGCAGAACCTCCTCGGGCCCACAGCTCCCTGGGGAGGAGAAAGGATGCTGGTGTGCTTGGCCCTGGGGACCGCCTGCAGGACAGCCTACAGCGGCCGCCTGTGCAAGTAGACCAGACGTGAAAGAACAGACAGCATGGCGTGGCCCACCTGCACGGATGGCACGGCATGGTCACCTGTGTGGGGGCAGGAATGGATGGCATGGTGTGGTCACCCACATAGGGGGAAGAGTGGACGGCCTGGCATGGTCACCTGCGTGGGGACGTCCCTTAGCCCAGAGGGGAGGGTGTCACTGACACCTGCGGCAACATGGAGGTCTTGGACGTCCCACCCTGTGAAATGCCAGACACAGAAGGCAAACACCGCTGACTCCACTTGTGAGTCACCAAATTCCCACAGGCAGAAAAGGGGGGTGAGGGCCAGGGGGTGAGGGCCGGAAGGTGGGGAAGATGGGGTCAGTGGTGCCGGCTCCAGGTGACCAGGAGAGCTCTGGGGACAGCGGTGGCGGTGCTGTGCTTCCTGCCACTGAATTGCACACGCCCAGGTGGTTAAAACGGTCGCTTTTACATCATGGATGTGTTGGTTGAAAGGAAGACATGGAGGCAGTATTCACTGAGTGTACCTGGGCTGAGGCCGAGGACTGCGGCCAGAACACACTTCCAAGGTGCCTGGGGGAGCACGCCGTTTAACCTTAGTTACAAGCAAATTTGCATTTTTATTTATTTGTTGTTTTGAGTCACATTCTCACTCAGTACAGTGGCAAGATCACGGCTCAGCGTAGCCTCGACCTCCTGGGCTCAAGTGATCCTCCCACCTTGGCCTCTCAAGTAGCTGGGACTACAGGCACACAGCACCACACCTGGCTATTTTTTTTTTTTAATTTTTCGTAGAGACAAGGTCTTGCTCTGTTGCCCAGGCTGGTCTTGAACTCCTGAACTCAAGCAATCCTTCCACCTTAGCCCCCCAAATTGGTGGCAATTGATGACAGGCATGAGCCACTGTGTCCAACCACAAGCAAACTTTTAAAAGCAAAAGGGGGAAGAGGTGCTTGCCTGTTCCCTCCAGAGCTCTCAGTCACACGGCATGGTGGTGCTCAGGGTCCCAGCTACTCAGGAGGCTGAAGAAATCTGAGCCCAGGAGTTTGAGTCCAACCTGGGCAACATAGTGAGACCCTGTCTCTTAAAAATATTTTTTTCAATTGCTTTTAAAAGTTAATTTAAAAAGGCAAGTGAGGGCTAGGAGTGGGCTGATGCAAAGTTGTTGGGCGGAAGTTCTCATTGTTTATAGAAGTATCGCTGATGGTTAGTGACTGGCTGAGCCTTGTGGGACTCTAGGGTGTGTGTGACAGGGCTCAGAACTTCATGGTTGCTTGCTACCAGTTAACCCAGAGCCTGCAGAGCAAACGGCATTAGGGGGTAAATATTCTGCTCAAGGGGCAGAGCGAGTAGGGACCCTCTGTCGCTTTCAGGGCCTCTCTGGGCTTGATCACTAAAGGGTCTCATATTCCTTGGATTAAAAGTGTCTTTTCGGATTGGCAGTAGAGGGAAACTCCCGGGAGGGGGGCGGGGAAATGGGATTGGCAGTAGTGGGAATCTGCCTGGGGAAGGGGGCGGGCATGCCTTATCAGCAAGGACGCCTGCATAATGAACATCTGTATACCTAATCCTGAATTGTACCCCATGTCTTTAAAATAAAAATTAAAATAGGAAATAAAAATAAAAAAGTGTCTTTTCGGCTGGGCTCAGCCGCTCAGCCTGTCATCCCAGCACTTTGGGAGGCCTAGACAGTGGATTGCCTGAGCCCGTGGGTTTGAGACCAGCCCGGGCAACATGGTGAGACCTTGCTTCTACAATAAATAAAAAAATTAGCCGGGCATGGTAGCACACACCTGTAGTTCTGTCTCCTTGGAAGGCTGAGGCGGAAGGATTGCCTGAGCCCAGCAGGTCGAGGCTGTGGTGGCCATGAGCATGCCACTGCACTCCAGCCTAGGCAATGGAATGAGACTCAACTCAAAAAAAAGTGTCTTCTCTTAGGCTGGACATGGTGGCCTGTAATCCCACGCTTTGGGAGGCTGAGTCAGGAGGATTGCTTGAGCCCAGGAGTTTGAGACTAGCCTGGGCAACATAAAATTTTCTTTTCTTTCTTTTATATCTTACTACAATAATGTTTTTAAAGACTGGAGCAGGATCACAAGGGCCATAGGCCTGTCCCATGGTTTTATTGCTGTTCCCACCGCCCCTTCCACACAATCCGACTCGGGGGCCTGTTCCTCCACTGGCGGCGGCAGCCTCACTCCCTGGAACAGGCATGGAGCATCCGCGGGCAGCCCCGTGCTGGTGACTGAGGGCTGAGCCCGGCCCCTCGCAGCTTGCCCGCCCTGCCTCCAGAGCCTCAGAGGGCAAGGACGCTGAGTGAAAGTGCCCTGCACACCCTGGAGCTCTTCACGCAGACAAGCGATCCCAGCCTCACCCTTCTGCCTGCCTGGGTCATTGCCCCAGTGGGGACGGTTCTGCTTGTTAGAGGGTTCTGGCGGATGGCCAAGGAGCAAAGGTTGCTCTGGTAGGACCTCGCCCAATGCATATGTTGGCAGATCCCCCTGGTGCTTCAGGCTCCACCCAGCCCTTGCTATCTTGGCTGGGCCTGTGTCTTATCTTCCTGCCTGTATCTTATCCCTTCCTGCCTGTATCTTATCCTTTCCTGACTGTATCTTATCCCTTGGGAAATCAAATGCTGCCTCTTCCAGAAAGCCTTCCCAGATACTCCCTCTCTCTCCCCTCGCTATGAAATCATGGGAGCTTGTGATGCGATGACCACACCCTGAAATCAGAAAGATGCTGCGTTGGTTCCCTCACTCTTCACTCGCCCTTGCTTAAAAAAACACGGTAACCTCGCAGGTCTCAGTGTTTCCTTGTAGAGGAAGGGCAACAAACTACTTAACAGGATGGTGATGATGTTTAACACAACATAGCCAGCAGGGCTGGGAGATGGAAGATGCTTAGTAAATAGTGGCTCCTCTCCTGTGAACTCTTGTAGCCTTGCATTATAGGTATGGCTATCATTCATTCATTCAACAAATGTTTGCTTAACCACAGAGGCGGCTGTGTTAAAACAAGAGCAAGCCAGGGAGCTTGGCTCGTTGCTGCTGGGTGGTTAGAACACTGGAGAGCCCTGCAGTTATCAGAGATCAGGGCAGATGCAGAATCCCTGAGGCAGGAACAGTGCACTGGCCAGATCAGCGTGTGTGAGAGTGTTTGTGAGCGCACAGCAGTGGCCAGGGCCTCTGGCCCTGGAAGGGCCAGGTGAAGACCCTTCCTGGTGAGATGGCAAGCCAAGGAGGAGCTGAGCGGGTGTCCTGGCATGGGTTCTGGAAGGTCTCCTCAGTCTGCTTCCTGGAAATTCGCCTGTCTGTTAGCAGGAGAGAGGTAGGAAGGCCAAGCAGCCGGCTTTTGCATGACAGCAGCTTGGCCTGGGAAGGCAAAGAGAGGCAGGAAGAACGGTCATATTGGAAATATGTGTAGATCCAGATACCCAGGAATCCTGGTGGGGTGTCAGAGAAATAACTCAGGCCAGGGTCTTGCCAGGTGAGATGTTTCCGTTCCTGGAATAGGCAGATCCGTGGTAGAAGCAGGCGTGGGTGGGGCAGACTAGAAATTGGGATTCTTCTTCTTTTTATTTTTTTAGAGACTGGTCTCTCTCACCAGGTTGGAGTGTGGTGGTGCAAGCATAGCTCACTGCAGCCTCCAACTCCTGGGCTCAAGTGATCCTCCCACCTTGGCTTCCCAAGTAGCCGGGACTACAGGCGCACGCCACTATGCCCAGCTAACAGAATTTTGGTTTTGTGTTGACCTAGCTATTTGTTTCTAATGATCCAGAGTTCCTTCTTGTCTTGTTTTCTTTCAGACCGAGAACTTTCTTCAGCATGTCTTGTAGGGCAGACCTGTTGATGGTGAATTCTTTGCATTTTCTTTTTCTGGAAATGTCTTTCTTTCACCTTCATCTTGGAAAGATATTTTTGCTGGATATGGAATTTTGGCTGAAGGATTTACTTTCAGAACTTTAAAGACAGTGGCTCACAGGTTTCTGGCCCCCATCCTGTGGTGAGGAGTCAGCCATAATTGGAATTGTTTCCCCTTTGTATAGAATGCGTCTTTTTTCTCTGGCTGCTGTCAAGACTTCCCCCTTATCTTGGGTTTTTGTCAGCTGGACTATGATGTGCTCACAAGAGGTTTTCTTTGTTTTTGTCCTGCTTGGGGCATCCTGGGCTCCTTGAATCTGTATCTGGGCTCTTGAATCTTGCATCTGGGCTCTTGAATCAAGGAGCCCCATCCTTGGGCTCCTTGAATCTGTAGATGCCTGTCTTTCACCAAATCAGGAGAACCGCTGGCCCATTATTTCTTCAAATATTCTTCAAAGTCATAAACTCTTTCCTTTAATCTCCATTCTGTTGTTCAGCCAAACCAGTGAGTCTTTTGTTTCAAATATTATCTCTTAAGTTCTAGAATTTCCACTTAGTTTGAGGTTATGTCTCTCCTGAGGTTTCCTATTTAGAGTCACGCTCTTGGGATCTGGGCCGTCTCAGGGTCAGGCTCTGCTGACTGTCTTTTCTCTTAACAAGGGGCTGCATTGTCCACGTCCTTCCTGTGCTGAGGAGTCTGCTGTTCTGGACACTGTGGCTGTCACATGGTGGGCTCTGGGTTCTGTTAGGCAGCTCCCCCAAACATGGATTTTTAAAATTTTGTTTTATTCTGGCAGCAAATGCACTTGGTTGGAGCAAGAGGCAGCTTGCTTGTGTCCTGAGCCCTGTCCAGTTTTGCCCAGCTCTGTGCCCCGGCCTCAGGCGTGCATGGGCAGGGAACCGGCCAAGGCTCAGACGGTTTCCACACAGGGCAGCTTCTCCTCACTGGCTCTCTCCTTCCTGGATCCCCCTTGCTTCCCAGTGGCTGCGGCTGCCTCAGTCCACCCTCGGACACTTTGGCTCAGGGGCCTGCAGGTTCTCTGCCCCCTTACTCCACCCACGCAACTCTCCTGGGCTGAGAACCACGAGAGATGCGTCCCTGCACTCTCTTGCTGAGTGTTATCCACTCCTTGGCTCTCTCCTGGGCCTTTGTTTTTGTGTTTGTTCAGAGCTGAGTGGTGTTATTAGGAGAACTCTGCAAGGCTACTCTGGAAATAGAGGTGCTAGGGTTTCCATTGGGCACGGTAAGTCTGAGATGCCCATCAGACGTCCAAAGGAGGATGTCCCCTAGTTAGTTGTACACACTGGAGCTCTGGAGAGAAACCGTCTGCACTGGACAGGGTGTTGATGGTGTGTCATGTCCCAGGTGGGTAAACCCGCCCCCGTGTGAATGTGGGAGTGGAAGAGGGCAAGGCCCAGCACCGGGCCAGGGCACTCCTGCATGTAAACACTGGCGTGATGAGGAAGGACCAGAGGCAACGGGACAGAAGCACAGGAGGGCAGAGAGCCCTCCCGAGCGCCACCTTGACATCCAGGTGGAGGGAGTTTTCGGGGTCACAGTGGCCCTGCATCCAGGGCTGCAGCTGCAGGCCTGGCAGGAATGAAGGACTCTCCCTGGCTGTGCAACATGCAGGGCCCTGGGCGTGAGAGCTGTTCTGCTCGCATGGAGAAGCCAGAATGTGCAAATGCGGTGGAGAACCAGGTCCGGGAGCACGGAGGATCCTTCAGGGAGTTGACACTACAGAGAACAAGAGAGGGGCCTGAAGCGGAGGGGCATAGGTCAAGAGGTTTGTTTTGACTTTTGTGTGGGAAAGATGATCTCACATGGGCGTGCCAAGGGAGGGAGTTGCCGAGAGGGTGTGCCCGTGTGCCAGGGAGTGGGAGGGTGGGGCCCTGTGCTCACGGGAGAGTCGCCCCAAGTGGGATCCCAGGTGGCACATTCCTGGCGAGCGCTGAGCCACACGGTCCGGCCTCAGTCCCTCGGGCTGCAGCTCGCACCATGCGGGCCCAACCACGAGTCAGGCCACGCAGGAACGTGGAAGGGATGTGGCTATGCCGCTATCCATGGCCCGACCCAGCACGCGGCCGTCCGGACTCGATGGAAGGACCCAGGGGACAGCCCTGACCATGGGCAGACCCCGGAGGCACAAGGGGAGCGGGAGTTCACCTGGGCAGGGTGAGGAGTGTGGTCGGAGTGAAGTGTTGAGATGGCGGTGTCAGCCCTGGAGGTGACTCGAACTCAGAGACCTCCTGAAAGGGGGTTGAACTTGAACTCAGAGACCTCCTGAAAGGGCGTCCTCCCGAGGACAGTCTGGGTCTGCTGTGCCTCCTGTGGTTGCCCCTGGACCTGGCGTGACAAGGAGGGCCCAGCTGGACAGACGGGACAGAGCGTGGAGCCCCTCAGAGGCTGACCTGGGCTTGGCTGGCCTTGCGCCCCATTCCCATACCCCAACGAGGACCACCCTTGGCTGTCCCCAAGCCCCAGCCAGGACCACGTGGCTGTCCCTGTGCCCTGACCAAGACCACGTGGTTGTCCTCAAGCTCAACCAGGACCATGTGGCTGTCCCCATGCCCTGACCAGGACCGTGTGGCTGTCCCCATGCCCCCCAGCCAGGACCACACGACTGTCCCCGTGCCCCGACCAGGACCACGTGGCTGTCCCCATGCCCCCCAGCCAGGACCACACGGCTGTCCCCGTGCCCTGACCAGGACCACGTGGCTGTCCTCAAGCCCCAGCCAGGACCATGTGGCTGTCTCCGTGCCCTGACCAGGACCACGTGGCTGTCCCCATGCCTCCAGGCCAGGACCACATGGCTGTCCCCGTGCCCTGACCAGGACTATGTGGCTGTCCCCAGGCTCCCCAGTCAAGACCATGTGGCTGTCCCTGTGCCCCAACTAGGACCGCTTTCGGCTGTACCCATGACCCAGCCAGGACCTTGTGGCTAACCCTGTGCTCCAAGCCTGACCAGATAAAATTGAGCTGAGACAGGATGCAGCCCTAGAGTAGGGTTTTTTTTCACTGACTTCACACCTAACCCAGAGTACACACGTCTGTGATATCTAGGCTCTGGGTGCTTCGATTCAAAAAAGACTCTGTGTTTTTTTTTTTTAGATGGATGGGGCCTCGTTACAACCACTCAAGCTGGCTTCCTAACTCCCAGCGGATCTGACCTGCTCCGTCTCCACCCCCGTGGCCCAGCCCTGCCTCATTCTCACAGGCAAGGGCAGCTCTAGACCCAGGAAGCCACCTGTGCAGTGAGATCGCGCGTGGACCAGCCCGTCAGGACTTCAGAGCATGTTCGAGCGAGCGCCATGTGTGCCCCGGCCTGACCTATGCAGACTCACCCTTCCGCATATGGAGCGTTCCACACCTGGCTCACGATCACCCCCGGCTTGACCCCTTGTCTCACTGGCTGCCCCCTGGGTCCCGTGGAGGCTCCTGAGGTTAAACTTTGTGAACTACAGAGCCCCAGGGGCGAGAGAGACCTAGGAAGCCCTTGCTGCATCCCCCTATGGCGTGCCTCAGTGCTCTCCAGTCACTGCTTGCATTCCTCTGGTGACGGTACGCTCACTACTGCCCAAGGCAACCCCTCCCGTCTTTGGACAGTGATGCTGAGGTCAAATCTGAGACCTAGTGGCTTCCGTTGGTTCGTGTGTGTATCGAGATTGGTGAGTCAGCGTGTGAGCTTGGTGCGTCACCAGGGACACAGTGAGCACTGAGTACTTTTTCCGGCATTGTCGGAATGAGTCCATGAGTGCTGCCATGGCAGTGATCGCCCACCCTTTCCTCACACGCCTGCCTTCCAGAGTCCACAGGAAGGAGCCACGCTGCATGGGTCTTCTCTCTCCTCACTAGACGCCCGACTGTGTGGGTCCCGTCCCTCTTGTGGTGCGCTCCGGCCCCTGCTGCTGGTGGGTTTTACACTGGCTGACACTTCTCTGAAAGCGTCGGGCTCCAGAACTGGACACCAGACTCCCTGTGCAGGGGACAGGGCAGAGAACAAGAGACTCTCCCCCGTGACCTGGGTGCCCAAGAGGGCAACGGCTTCCTCACAGCACAGAGGCAGGACTCTCAAGTCACGGGGGTGGGGACTGGCGCCCCTCCCTCAGGGTGCTCCCTGCAGCCAGCTGGTGATCTGGCATCTTGGAGGAGTCAGGCCTGCAGGAGCACGGATCACCCGTCCAGGAGGGGCTCAGCTTCCGATGGCTGCCCCAGCGGGTCTCAGACTCATGCTGCTGTGGGGCCTGGCAAGTCGGGAAGACAAGAGAGAGTGGTGGGGACTGCGGTGAGACTGGGCCACACATGCATTTCGGGAAAGGGGCATTCCTCCTGCTCCAGCTGATTACCACCCAGCAGAAATGGGAGCTCAGGTGTTGAGATCATCTCATTTCCAAAGGAAGCCAGGAAGCTACATTTAAAAATATAGAATCATTCCATATTATTATTGTTTTATTTTATTTTATTTTATTTTTTGAGTTGGAGTCTCACTCTGTTGCCCAGAATGGAGTGCAGTGGTTGCTCCCGGCACAGCCTCGACCTGCTGGGCTCCAGCGATCCTTCCGCCTCAGCCTTCCAAGTAGCTGGAACTACAGGCACGTGCTACCACACCTGGCTAATTTTTTGATTTATTGTAGAAATGAGGTCTCACCAAGTTGCCCAGGTGGGTCTTGAACCCGCGGATTCAGGCAATCCACTCACCTCAGCCTCCCAAGGCACGGGATTACAGGCTGAGCCACCGAGTCTGGCTTATTATTATTATTATTTTTGAGTGAGGGTCTTACTCTGTCACCCAGGCTGAAGTGCAGTGACAGCCATGGCTCACCACAACCTCATCCTCCTGGGCTCAAGCTCTCCTCCTGCCTCAGTCTCCCAAATAGCTGGGACTACAGGTGTGTACCATTAAGCCTAGGTAATTTTTATTTTTAAGATTTTTTCGTTGAGACCAGACCTTACTCTATTGCCTAGACTGGCATCAAACTGCTGAACTGACACGGTCCTCCCATCTCAATCTCCCAAAATGCTGGGATTGTTGGTGTGAGCCAGCATACCTGGCCATCATCCATTTAAAAATGTCAACCAATTAAAAATTTTTTCAAAATGTCCCATGAGCCAATAGTGTCCAGACTCACTGAGAACATTGTGACATTCTGTTGTCCCTGCATGCTCTGTGCCCATAGTCTGGGTGCCGGGCAGGATAGAGGCTGGGGACTGGCCCCGCAGCTTTTACCCAGGTTTTTACAGGCAGTTCTCAGCCACGGCGGTCGCTAGGGCCAACTTTAGGCAGGCAGCTATGGATCTAAAGGCCTGAGGGAGTGTGCCTGGGTCTCACACTAGCCTGTCTGCTGGCAGAGGGCACAGATGGGCTGTGGTGTGCGTCAAGGAGGCCTTGGCTGGACCCCGCCCCCACCCCCAGGGCACTCTGGACTCTTTCTAGAACCTCAATATTGATTCCAGGTCTAGGAGGCCTTGGGTAGATCCCCATTCCCCACCACCTGGGCGCACTGGACTCTTTCTGGAAACTCAACATTGATTCTGCGTCAAGAAGGCCTTGGGTGAACTCCATCCCCACCACCAGGGTGCACTGGACTCTCTCTAGAATCTCAACATGGATTCCGGGTTGAGGAGGCCTTGGGTGGACCCTCTTCCCCCGCCTGCAGGGTGCTGCCCACTTGGAGAAGAGCGCCCTCAAACCTCCCTTCGCCCTGGCATCCCGAGTGGCTTTGAGACCTGCTGTTCAATGGGTCTCTGTTTATCTCTTTGCAAAGCCTGGGGCATAAAATGCTTTTTGTACCTTC
This sequence comes from Carlito syrichta, assembly GCF_000164805.1. NCBI lineage: Eukaryota > Metazoa > Chordata > Mammalia > Primates > Tarsiidae > Carlito > Carlito syrichta. The sequence continues at coordinate 59,998 of NW_007074478.1, forward strand.
AGAGTTGAAACATTCAATGACAGGGAAAAAATGCAGTTGTGCGTCACACCATTTTAAACTTTTCATGGAAACCACAGAATCATAGACCTTTAGAGCACGAGGATGCCTCTCCACCAGTCAGCTGGCTAAATGAGGCAAACTGAGGCAGGGAGCAATTTGCCTAAGCTCAATGCCAGTTCACTGGCTGGCCCGCTGTTTCAGGTCATCCTCCCAGTGCCTCAAAGGAGACTCCCCGTGCCTTTCACCCATCCCTCCCACACATGCCCACTCAACCTGCCTGCCAGACAGCATGGCATCTTATCTGCATGAAATAGGAAAGATTAATACTTTTCAAAAAATATTGTTTTATTTCAAAGGTATTGATAAAGCTTCGGTTTATAGACATGTGTTCCCCAAAGCTCTTAAAAAAATTCTTTGCAAATTTCATAATTTGTCCCCAAAGCTCTTAAAAATTCTTTGCAAATTTCATAATTTGAAACCTGGCATGCCAAGGCACGCTGTTGCCGTGGGGAGACCTTGCATTAGTGGATGGGTGGGCACTACTGTCACATGTCAGGTGGGTCTTACGTGTGAAGTGCACAGGCTCTCAAGGCATCTTTGCATGAAATGAGCTGCCCGGTCCCGGTCCTGCTGTGTCCTGAGTGTGCTTAGTGACCAGCGTGCGAGACCTTCCTGCCTTCCAATGGCTGTCCCTCCCCTCCTCCTTGCCCGTGGAATTCCAGTGAGGGTTAGATCTTGATCGACAGCTTGCTCGGGGAAGGAGGCGTCACGCGAGTCACCAGGTCTTAGCCTGTCCTGGTCTTAGCCTGTCCTTCACAAGGACTGGCTGAGGGGTTGTGTGTGACCCATCTGGCCCCATGAGGCCAGAGACCTCCAGGGAAGTTTTCTCTTTGATAAAATGAGAAAGGCACAGTCATCGCCACGAACCGTGTTTTGGCCGACATCAGCCGCATGTACGCTGGGCCCCGTGAGAGCGTAAGAGAGTCACAGGGTTCCTGTCTCCTTGTGACGCCCTGAGGGTCAGACCCCATGCAGGCCTGGGCCAACGGTCGTGTCTGTGTCTTAGTTTTCAACAAGAAGAATAAAGAGTATTTAAAAAGTAATAGAAAAAGCTTATGGAATATGTATAGAAATAAAACATTTTTTGTGTGGCTGTATGTTGTGTTTGTGTTTTAAGCCAAGTGTTATTACAGGAGTCAGAAGTCTAAAGAAGTTAAAAGTAAAAAGCTGCAGTAAGCAAAGATTAATTTCTTATTGAAGAAAAACATTTTTTCCAGTGTCTATAAGATCCAGTGTGAGCCGGGCTCGGTGGCTCAGCCTGTAATCCTGCGCCTTTGGGAGGCTGAGGTGAGTGGATTGCCTGAGCCCGCGGGTTCGAGACCTCATCTCTACAATAAATAAAAAAATCAGCCGGGCGTGGTAGCGGGCGCCTGTAATTCCGGCTACTTGGAAGGCTGAGGTGGAAGGATCGCCGGAGCCCAGCGGGTCGAGGCTGCGGTGGCCGGAAGCGGCCACTGCACTCCAGTCTGGGCAACAGAGTGAGACTCCAACTCAAAAAAAAAAAAAAAAAAAAGATCCAGTGTGTACAGCCTGCAGTGGTGGCCAGTGGCATCCTGGCTGCCACACTCCCTCACTGCCATGCACGGCCACACCTGGGGCCACATCCTGTGAGCTCCACGCGTGTCAGTGTCCTGCCCAGCCGGGCCATTCTCGTCTCTTACATCGTATTCTCACGGTGGCTTTCTTGTGTTTAGACACACAAATGCTCCCTGTTGTGTCACAGTGGCCTCGAGCATCAGGACAGTCACACACTGCCCAAGAGTGTGTCCTTGTCCACACCACACAGCCTCACCGGGTTGTAGGCTCCACCCCCCGGTGTATGTGAATGCATGCCATGGTGTCTGCACACAGACCAAACTGTCTACACTGCATAGCCTGGTTGGGTGGTGGGGTCTACCCCTGGGTGTGGTAAGTACACACCATGGTGTTTGCACACAGACGACATTGCCCGGCAACGCATTTTCTCAGAATGAATCCCGGTTGTTGAGAGCCACATGGCTGTACAGAAAAAAAGCTGCATTTTTTTTGCTGCCCCGGGTGTGCCATCATGTTCTGTGTGGACTGGATGTTTGGAGATGTGGCAGCCACTTTGCAACCATGAGGGACAGCAAAGAGAATCATAGGGAACACCTGGTCCGTGCCAGGCTGAGACTTGTGTTTAGGTAGCAAGAAAGGATACAGGAGAAGACGTGGACCCAGGACGGCGAGCAGACACAGTAAAGCTCCTGGCATGCCAGGCCGAGTGGGAGGTGTCGGGCTCCCCTCTGGCCCCAAGCTCCCTCGCCCACTGCAGGGATGTGGGAGCCCACAGACCCGACAAGGAGAGGAGTCGCACCCACAGTCAGCTCTGCTGAGGCAGGACCCATCAGGACTGGGTGAAGGGCCAGGAGAGCGAGGGCATAGGCTTAGAGGCAGGATGGTTGGAGAGAGTTTTACGGAGGGGGAGGGCGAGGTGAGGAGGGAGTCGGGTGGCTGTGGCTGGGGCCTGGTGACAGGTGGAGAGACCCTCAGGTGACATCTGGGATGCCGGGAGAGAAGGCAGACTTGCTTCCTCCCAGCTCAGGGGGAGAAGCTTGGACTCTGGGCTTTGATTCCAAGCCACAGCTTCGTTCACTTCAGCACATTTTACTGAGCAGCTCCTGTGTGAGTATATGCTTGCCGCAGAGCTACCGTGAAGCAAAGCCCCCATGAAGTCCCACGTGTGTGTGTGACAGAGCCAGGGTTGGCCAGAGACGGGGCAGGTTCTGCCACAGGGGCCATGGTGCCACAGAGGGGACGGGGGGCTGGCAGGGTGGTCTTCAGGGGTCCAGACTGCATTTTAAGGTAAGAGTTAGCCCCTTGGGGAAGGAGGGTTAGAAGTGGGAGTTCCCCTTGGAGAGAACAGCACAGGCAGAGCCTGGGAATGAGGGTGCTCGGTGAGTTTGGTACAACTGGGGCATGGGGCATGGGGTGTGGGACATGAGAGGGGGTGGGAGTGT
>NW_007074478.1:63055-106874 GCF_000164805.1 Carlito syrichta
TGTAGGATGTGGGAAGTGCGGGAGGGGTGCAGGGTATGGGGCGAGGGATCTGGGCCAGGTGTGGGCTGGGACTGGGGGAGCCCAGAGCTTTCCCAGGCATCCTGGGCTCTGGGCAGGTGTTGGGGCTGTGGCCCAGCCCACCCCTACCGGGCTCTGGAGCCAGGCACATGCCCCTGGCAGGAGCTCACCCCGGCCGCGTACGGCGGATACCCCTGCAAGCCCGGTTGCTCAGGCTGCCCCTGAGGGAAGAGCCTGAGCGAGGAGAGACTCCCCGCCACGGAGCACATTCCCTTTGCTTCGAGCTGTGTGGGCACCTGGGAGTCCTGTCGTCCTGGGGAAGGACAGGCACGCGGGACAGCTTGGGACCATCTGCCCCAGATGCCTGTGCAGGTTGAACTGGGAGGTTGCTAGGAGCAGGGTTGCACAGTGTCTTGGGTGGCCTGCAGCCTGCCTCCACTTGGCCTCAAGGGCCAGCCTCCACTTGGCCTCAAGGGCCAGCCTCCACTTGGTTTCAAGGGCCTGCCTCCACTTGGCCTCAGGAACCTGCCTCCACTTGGCCTCGGGGGCCTGAGTCTGCTCATCAGGATGCCATTGCTTGCCTCCAGCAGAGGGAGGCCGACTCCCTGAGGTCAGCTGGGGGAGAGGACCCAGGCCCTTGGGAAGGATGCTGAGCATGGGAGAGGCGGTCCCAGTGCCTGGCCCGGCCCGTCAGTGACTTTGCTGGAGGACTTTGGGGGCCGCTCTTCTCCCTGCCCTCCGAAGGTCCAGCCGGCACCTCCAGTCATGGGAGGTGCGTGTCCTCTCAGGGTGGCCGAGCCTTGTTTCCATTCAACAGATACACTCTGTGCACAGCCAAGAGGGCTTCACACCTTGAAAGGACGGCCAATCCGGGCCTCAGAGAGGCAGAATGTTCAGGAGCCTGGAGGGAGGACGCTGTCATGGCCGGTGCGAGGGACCATCCCCTGGGGAAGCGCCTCTGAGGACAGTCCGGCCCCTCCCAGGTGCCCCGGCCATCTTGGGCTGGGCTCATCCTCCCCGCTCATACTCTGGGATGTGACTCAGGAGGACGGGACGCCACTGCCTGGGACACGTGGCTAGAAGTGACCGGGCGGGGGAGAGTCTCGGGCCCTCAGCGCACCTCAGGTACCTGCTTCCAGCAGGTGGGTGTGGATGGGTCTGAGGGCAGGGGAGTGTGTCAGGGGGAGGTGGGGCGGGAAGACAGGAGTGGCATGGACCGGCGTGCATGGTGAGCTTGGAGGGAGTCCTTCAGGCCTGAGGTCTGGGAGGCTGTGTGCCCTCCATGAGGCCATGGCATCCTGGATGCAGGGAGAGCCCAGAAGGGAGGGAGGAGGTGGCCGAGAGGGGGAGGCAGGAGGAGGAACAGCCTTCTGTGGTGTCCTGTCCTCAGGGCCTCCAGAGAGGCTCGTCCTGGGTGGAGGTGTGGCAGGTGACTGGGCAGGAGCCAGCAGTGCCCACTGGAAAGAGAACCAGGGGCCCCATGAGGCCCAAGGAGGGGAGGAGGAGGGATGCGATGGCCACGGTGAGAAGGGCTCCGGCTGGCTCGGCTGGAACCAGAGGGATGGGCTGCTGGGAGCCCCAGGGCCACTCAGTGTCCCCCCAACCCGCATGGCTGGTGGAGCTATGAGTCTGTGTCCACGCGCCTTGTCGGGGCAGACATGGCCCTCTTGGGACTTATTCCTCAGGGCGACGTCTGTCCCCTGTGGCATTGGGCCTGCATTCTGGCAGGTCCTGGATCGGAGTCTGTGGACCCAGCTGGGAGGGAGCAGCCACACCCACATCACCCCATCCCAGGAAGCCCGCCCTACCCAGCCAGATCTGCCCGGCCAACCCCAGCCAGCCCAGCCGCATACCTTCTGCACTGACCTCCCTCTCCTGGCTTTACGACCTCACTGGTGTGTAGGTTCACCCATCTGCCAGGATGAGAAGCGCTGGGTGGGGCCATGCCCAGTGTGGGCCTGGCTCATGAGGTCCAGCACTCCCAGAATGTGGACTGAGCAGAAGCCTCCTTCCACCCACACGTGGGCCCTGTGTCTCCGAGCTTGACCCCGAAACACTGCTGGGGTCTGTGGCGAGGTCTAGGCGGGGTGGAGCACACTTCCCAAGAAGGAATGATGTTCAGCCGGGAGGACCTTGGGGACAGCCCATCCTCTCTACCCGTGGGGAAATTCAGGTCCTAGCTGGGGAACTGGAGCCCAGGGTCCCCAGCTGAGCCGAGGGCTGAGGGGCCCCACGGAGGTCCACAGTGACCTCATGCTGAAGCTCCTCCAGGCCTTCGTCTCTCACGTGTCCTGTATGATGTCCATGAACTAGGAGGAGAGGGGTGAGGTCTACACTCAGGCCGGTTGGGCTTCCTGTTGTCCTGGCTTCTGGGCAGGCCCCCAAAGCCTTGAGCAAGTCCGCAGGTGCCAAACCTGCTGCTGTTCAAGAGCAGGAGGGTCTCGAATGCCGGCACGCCCATCGCCTGCACCCGCTTCCAGGCCCGGGGAGGCTGAGGCGGCAGCAGGTGGGACTTCTCTGAGGGATGGGGTGGTTGGACTCTCAGGGCATCTGTCAGGCATCCCCTGGAACTCGGGGAACTGGCTGACTTGGGGGAGGGGAGCAAACAGAAGTCGAGTGGGAAGAGGAGCGGGTGGAGGCCGTGGGAGACTCTATGTGGTTTATCACGTGGCCTCGCATTGCCTCCCTGAGGCTCACAACATTGCTGCAGAGGATGTGGACCCCATTTTATTCGTATTTATGTGTTTGTTGAGTTGGAGCCTCTTTCCGTCGCCCAGGCCGGAGTGCAGGGGCACGCTCACGGCCACCGCAGCCTCAAAATGCTGGGCTGAGGCCATCCTCCAGCCTCAGGCTCCCAAGTGTCTGGAACCACAGACGTGCACCCCCAAGCCCAGCTAATATTTTGATGTGCTGTGGAGAGGAAGTCTCGCCATGTTGCCCAGGCTGGTCTCGAGCCCTTTGACTCAGGGCTTAGCCTCCCAAAGTGCTGGGATGACGGATGTGAGCCATGGCGCTGGCTGTTCCTGTTTTAGAGATGAGGAAACTGAAGTTTCCCAAGGCAAATGATGAGAGTGTAAGGGTCAGAATGTGGGGTTGACCAAGTCAATCAGTACGTCACTTCATCACCTAGAGGTTTCCGCTGTTCTCTTCCTCCTTAAAAAATGTCTAGTTAAACAAGTAACGCTGGAAGACACTCTCTGCATAATATATACATATCATGGGACTAAAAAGCCTAGAATTTATTTACAGACAACCTGTTTATTCTCACCGGTTTAAGCTTCAGTTACCTTCAGATTGCTCTCCGTGCACCTATCGAGATGCTTTTGCCACTGCTCGGAACAGGTTTTGAAATCGTCAATTTTGATGCCGTTTAGTGTTTCTGCCATTTATTGTTTTACTTCTTCTACATCGGCAAGATGTTCCCCTTTGAGGACTTTTTTTCATCCAGGGAAATCAAAAAAAGTCTCTCTGGGTAAGATTGGGTGAAAAGGGAGGGTGAGGCATGGGGGCCATGTGTTTGTGGCCAAAAGCTGCTGACCCCTCCGTGCAGTGTGGACAGGCGTGTTGTCAAGGTGGAAGAACCAGTCACCTGCTTGCCACAACTTGGGACGTTTCTTCTGCAAATCATGACACAACCTTCTCAAACATCCTGATACAAACTGATGGGTTCCTGGAACATCTACCTAGTGGGGGAGGCCTATGCTACAAGGGGCCCGCCCTCCAAAAAGATAATTTCATTTTTTGTGTGACCCCCCCTGCCGCCATATATAACCTTAATGATAACCTTTGACCAGCAATCTCCAAGCATTGGTAATCTGGTAACCACTGATAGCACTCTGCAGTGTCCTTATTAGCTTTCTCCTATGTCTTTTTATATATGCACACACACACAGACACACGTATGTAGTTTCCCATAGGAAAAATCGAGTATGTACTGGATGGTTTGTTTTCTGATGTTTTTATTTTATTTATTTGTTTTTTTAAGTTGGAGTCTCACTCTGTTGTCCAGACTGGAGTGCAGTGGCACGCTCACAGTCCCCCGGTATAGACCTGCTGGGCTCAGGTGATCCTTCCGCCTCAGCCTTCCAAATAGCCAGAACCACAGGCATGCACTACCACACCCAGCTAATTCTTTTTTTTTCTGAGTTGGAGTTTCACTCTGTCGCCCAGACTGGAGTGCAGTGGCCGCTCCCGGCTACCATAGCCTTGACCTGCTGGACTCCGGCGATCCTTCTGCCTCAGCCTTCCAAGTAGCTGGAACTACAGGCGCACGCGCTACCACACCCAGCTAAGTTTTTGATTTATTGTAGAGATGAGGTCTCATCAAGTTGCCCAGGTGGGTCTCGAACCTGCGGGCTCAGGCAATTCACTCACCTAAGCCTCCCAAGGCGTGGGATTACAGGCTGAGCCACTGAGTCCGGTTTTTTGTTTTTTTTTCTAACTGTAGACACGAGGTCTCCAAGTTGTGCAGGCTGGTCTCAATCCTCTTGCCTCGGCCTCCCAAAGTGCTGGGATTACAGGCTGGAGCCACTGCACCTGGCCTGTTTTCTCATGTTTTTAAAGAGAGGTCTCCACACATTTCTAACTAACTGTCCCGTCTCAGTGTCTTCCCCAACACTATGCTCTGAAGAGCCTTGTGGATGGGCGTGGCGCCACCACACTCCTTTTCCTTGCTGTGTAGTATTCTGCAGTGCGCACACACCGTGGCTGACCCATGGATGGCGCACACGGGTGACGGGCGGCTAGATAGTTCCCGATATTTCAAATGGCAGATGGGCATCTGTGGTGCCCACGAGCCAGAAGGGTGCGGGAGCCAGTGCGGGCGAGTCTCGCTGGTCAAGAGGGCTCAGGTGGGACTTGCCTGGTGAGAAGGGACCAAGGTCAGGAGGTGGGACGGCTCATACTGGCAGTCGGGAGAGAACTCGGACTGCGCAAAGTTGTGCTGAAGTTGAGTCACTCATCCCTCTCTGGGCCTCGGTTTCCCTTTCTTTAAAACCAGAGGGTTGTGGGGCCGGTGGTTCTCAACCCAGCCGCTCATCCGAGTCACCGGGGAGCTAGACATAAATGGATCAGGACAACAACGCGGAGCCTGCCCTGCCCCCGCCCCGACTCAAGGCTCTGGAATGGGGCTTTTGCATTGGTAACTGTGGAAGCTCCTGGGGACTTGGAATACGCAGCGAGGCTTGGGAACCGTGGCTCTGGGCTAGGGTGTCTTACACTCCATGTGCACACAGCACCCCAGGGGCCTTCCTCACGGGCTCCTCGGCTTCATCGGTCTGGAGAGAGGCCGAGAGCCCCGTTCTAATGAGCTACCAGACGGCACCACCGTGCTGGTTGTTGGGTACGTTTTGCGTAGAAGACCGGCCCGCCAAGCCCTGCTCAATTCTAACTCCTCTCTGACCATCCTAGTTCCATACTGACCATCTGTCACTAACTAATGTTGGGCGGGGCTTCCAGGAGAGCGGGCCTGAGAAGTCAGTCCTGCAAGACAGATGGACCCCCAGGACAGCACAGGGTGGCTGGGAGGCCTGACAGCCCCTTCTGTGGGTGTATGGAGTCCAGAAGGCGTGGCAGGGTGTTAGCAGGGCAGGTGAGACCCAGACTCCGAGGCAGGTGCTGCTGTCTTGATCATTGTCCAGGCCACAGGTGACCCATGGGTCTCCGAGAGGATGCAGCGGGGTCCTGCCAGGCCTCTGGACTCCAGGGCAGGGGCATCACCAGGGAAGAGGCCACACTCTGGCAACTGCATTATGTACTGGAAGGGGTCTCCCCAGCAAGACAAGGTGTTGAGTGCGAGGTCTTCCCTGGAGTCCCTTCTGTGGTAACAAGACTACTGCTTTGTGGGCTAAAGTCAGGCCCACCCACTAGTCTGTCTGCAGAGTCACACATTTATCTCCCGCAGTCCTTCAGAGGTTCCTTGGAGGTTATGGCTCAGACAGCAGGGTCTCCTCTCACCCACTGTTTGCTTGCAAGCCGGGTGTCTGACTTAAGGTTGGCCTCATTTACAAAGTGGGGCGGGAGGGCGGGCTGTGCCCACCAGCTTGGAGGCTGAGCCTGCCGCTGCAGGAAGGTGACTTCTCTTTCCAGAGGCTCCCATGGAATTACCTGTTATCCCTGTAAGACTGAACCAAGGGCCAGGCAGCTTTTGCAGGGAAGCTCAGAAGGCTTCTGGTGAGTCCTGCCGTGTGCTCTGGTTTAGTGCACATGGAATCCCTTAGTTTGGACCTGGATGAGTCCACTCTGCATTCCCACTGATCATTTGGCATCTGATGTGTTCTGTCCTGTCAAACCCAGGAGGAGCTGGAGTCGCCCCAAAAGCACAGGCAGGGAGTTCCCACAGGGGAGTGCCCAGAACCCTCCCAAGACAGGGCTGGGAGGGATTGCAGAGAGAGCAGTGCCGGCATGGTGGGTCCAGGGCATTTATTAGGGTTACTTGCATAGAGAGGCTGGCAGCAGTGCTGGAGACAGCGAGGGAAGGATGTCCCCCAGGTGAGGCTGAATTTGGGACAATCCTAGAGATAGTGAGGGAGGGACGTCCCTCAGATGGGTCCAAGTCAGGGGCAGGACATGGAGTGTATATGAAGTTTAAGGTCTCTGGCTCAGGGCTGGGACCAGTTTTTCCAGTGTTTAGGGCAGCAATCTGGACACCCCCATCAGTGCTGGGAATGTTCAAGCCTCAGGGGAACCTGCTGCTGGCCGAGTCACAAGGGTCAGGGTTCTCTGTGGTTTGGGCGAGTACATGGGAGGAAAGTGAGGAGAACTGTGGTCCCTATGTGATGTTCATACAGACATGTGAATTCATTGGCAGAACTCTGGCCTGCCTGGGAGCTCTGAGCTGGAGAGGGGTCTGACTGGGAGGGTCTGGGGGAGTCCTTGGCAGTGGCTCTTAGATCAGGGTTTTGGCTGTATGGTAGAGGACTTGTCTGCTTCTGAGACGGGGTGGTTTCCGTTATATTATTGTGGCTAAATGTGCATAACATAACATTTGCCATCTTAACCATGTTTAACCTTTGCACTCAGATGTCCCCTTTGAGGGGACATCGTAGCTCTAGCAAACCACTTGGATGTCCCCTCTCAAGAGACATACAGAGATTGAGGGTGATTATACAGGACACACTTATGACAACACGAATTTGTCAAAAAAGTATGTTTCCTTGAAGTTTTCCATTTAAAAACAATGAAAAAACTGCACCATTTGAAATTTGTCAAGCCTCTGACCGATCAGTTGAGAAGTGGTTTTCAGGAATCACGTGTGTGTCCTTCCACATCAGCTTCGAACAGCAGACTGGATACAATAAATGACATATTGTTAATGTGGGAGGAAGAAAACGAGACGGTACTGTCTGCTCAAATAGGAGATCACCCAGTGTGCTTGAGCCCAGGAGTTTGAGACCAGCCTAGGCAGCATAACACGACCTCGTCTCTAGAAAAAAGTAAAGAATATTGGGTGATGTGTGTAGTCCCAGCTGCTCAGGAGGCTGAGGCGGAAAGATCACCTGAGTCCAAGGGGTTAAGGCCACAGAAAGCCACGATCGTGCCACTGCACTCTAGCCTGAGTGACAGAGACCCCTAACTAAAAAAAAAAGAAAAGAAAAACGCCTGGTGGAAGACACCAATCAAATTACTATTGCACAGCACATTTTACACGATACCACATGCTAGAAAAATATGTTATAAAATTCAGAATTTTTAAGCACAAATAAGTTCCTTCATATCCAAAATGCCATTTTTAAGCCAAATATCATTACAATAAAATAACTGGTTCAAAGCTGTACGATTTAATAGGAAGGGATTTGTTTTTCACTGTTTCATTAAAAATGCAGTCAAGTTGCTGATTGGTGAGCTGCGAGATGTCTCTGCATGCGATGGGTCAGTGGATGGCTCAGTGGCGTCAAGAGCATTCATGATGCCGTGTGACCATCACTGCTATCATCTCCAGAACCTGCATCTTGTAACCCTGAAACACCAGCCTCTTGCCCTGCATCTTGTCCCAGGCAACACCAACTCCCTCCCTCCACTCCCCAGCCCCTGGCAGCCACATTCTCTTGTCTGTCTCTCTGATTTTGGCTGCTCCAGAGACCTCATCTAAGTGGAATCACACAGCGTGTGTCCCTTCGTGTTGGGCTTCTCCCACGCAGTGTCCCAAGCTCGTCCAAGTTGGAGCAGGCACCAGGGTCATCTTCTTCCTTAAGGTTGAGTGATGTTTCATTTCATGTCTGTACCATATTTTGTTTTCTCATTGACCAATGGCATGGGGTTCGTTGATTCCATGTTTCAAGCTATTGTGAGTAATACTGCTATGATGTGGGTTCACAGATATCTCTTCACGACCTTGATTTAAACCCTTTTGAGTGTATACACAGAAGTGGAGTTGCTGGAACCTATGATAACTCTATTTGTCATCTTTCGAGGAATCGCTGTTCTGTCTTCTACAGCGACCTTACCATTTAGCATCCCACCAAGGGTACTCAGGTCCATTTCTCCATGTCCTCATGCACATTTGCTATTTTCTGGAGAGACATCCATCCTTCCTAGTGGGTGTGAGGTGTTGCCCACCATAATTTTGGTTAATGTTGAGCATCTTTTCATGTACTTATTGACCGCTTGTAGTGCTTTGCCCATTTTGAATTGGGTTGTTGTGTTTTTCTTGTTGAGTTTTAGAAATTCTCTATATATCCTGATATTAAAGCCTTATCCAATATATGATTTGCAAATATTTTCTCCTGTTCAGTGGATTGTCTGTCTACTCTGTTGACAGTGTCTTTGGATGAATAAATGTTTGATATTTTCATGAAGTCTAATGTGCCTGCTTTTTCTTTATTGCTTGTGTCTTGGGTGTCATGTCCAAGGAGTCACTGCTAAGTCCATTGTCATAAAGCTTTGCCTTGTGCTTTCCTCTAAAGGTTTGAGCTTGAGGTCTTCCATTTAGGGCTTCTATCTGTGTTTTGTCCGCTGTCGTCTCTGGTGTTAGGTAAGGGCCAGCTTCCTTCTCCCGTTTTCTCAGCATCATTTGTTGAAAAGACTGTTCTTTCCCCATTGAGTGGTCTTGGCACCCTTGTTGGAAATCATTTAACCATATATGTGAGGACTTGTTTCTGGGTTCTCTATTCTATTCCATTGATCTAGGTGTCTGTTTTTTATTTATCTATTTTATTTATTTTTGAGTAGCAGTCTCACTCTGTTGCCCAGGCTGAAGTGCAGTGGCATGCTCATGGCCACCACAGTCTTGACCTGCTGGGCTCGGGTGATCCTTCCACCTCAGCCTCCTAAGTAGTTAGAACCACAGGCATGCGTCACCAAGACCAGCTAATTTTTTTTATTTATTGTGGAGACAAGGTCTTGCCAAGTTGCCTGGGCTGGTCTCGAACCCCTGGGCTCAGGCAATTCTCTTGCCTTCACCTTCTGGAGTGCTGGGATTATAGGTATGAGACACCGTACCCAGCTGTGTTTGTCTTTATTGTAGTTTTGTAGTAAGTTTTGAAATCAGGATGTGTGAGTCCTTCAGCTTCGTTCTTCTTTTGCAACTCCCGGTTGGTCCCTAATCCCCTGGCCACGGACTGGTACCCGTCTGTGGCCTGTTAGAAACTGGGCCACACAACAGGAGGTAAGTGGCAGGCGAGAATGAAGCTTCATCTATATTTACAGCCACTCCCCATCACTCGCATGACCGCCTCGGCTCTGCCTCCTGTCAGATCAACCGTAGCATTAGATTCTCATAGGAGCATGAGCCCTGCTGTGAACTGCACATGTGAAGGATTTAGGTTGCAAGCTCCTTACGAGGATCTCCTGCCTGGTGAGGTGGAGCTGAGGTGGCCATGCTGGCGCTGGGGAGCGGCAGCAAATACCAATGAACCTGAGCAGTGTGGTCTGACTGCACAGACCATCATAAATCCATGGCGCTCAGTCTCCTATCAAAGCCTGATCAGCAAGCGACAAGTGAGTTGATGGGTGTCAATTGCGGTCATGTCTTGTGGCGGGCTCTAAGTCAGAATCCGACACTTATTTTATTCCACCCTGGCCAACCCGGCATTTCATTGACCGCTTCTGTGCACACCTCTTTCCTTCGCTGTGCACTTGTCTCAGTCACAGTTTTGGCAAGCCCACAAGCTAACCTAGCCCAAGTGATTGAAAAACAAACATCACTGGAGTGCTGCTTTGAAAAGGGGGAAAGACCCCATGACATGGAGACAGCAGGTGACTCTCAACTACCAACAAAAAGAAAGCTGCATTTAAAAGAAAATACCAGGCCTATGTGATGGTTCAGGCCTGTCATCCCAGCACTTTGGGAGTTGGAGGTAGGTTTGCCTGAGTCTGGCAGTTCAGGAACAGCCAGGCAACTTGGCAAGACCTCATCTCTACAATAAATTAAAAAATTAGCTGGGTGCTTCCAGCTACTTGGAAGGCTGAGGCGGAAGGATCATCTAACTCTAGCAGGTTGAGGCTGCAGTGGCTGTGGGTGTGCCACTGCACTTCAATTGGGGCAACACAGTGAAAGTCTGACTAAAAACAAAGAAAATGTCAAGAGTTCTACTTAAATTATGTGTTCACTGCAACGGGTGATTCACATTTTCCAAGCCCACTTGGTATAATATGTGGCAACCGCTAGCCAACCAAACCATGATACCTTAAAAACTGCTTCGCCACCTGGAAACCAAGCCCCCTGCATCACAAGACAAGCCTTTGGAGTTTGCAAAAGAAAAAGATGTGAATACAAAGAACAGAAGCAAGTATAGAAGGTCATTAGTTCATCTGATGTGTCTGCATGGAGAGCCTCATTCTTAGCGGCTAACCGCACTGCTAAAGCTAAGAAGTCCTTTACTCTTGGTGAAGAGTGGATCCTGCCTGCTGCTAAGGACATTTGTCATGAGCTTTTAGGAGAGGCTGCAGCTCAAAACGTGGCACGCGTTCCCCTTTCAGCTAGCACCACGACTAGATGAATTGCCGAAACAGCAGAGGATATGGAGGCACGTGGGATGAAATTCAGGTCAATGTGTCTCCCGGTGTTGACAACCAAGCAACAATACTTGCTTTTGTGTGATGTATTTTTTGGGAGGGTGTGCTTGAGGACATGCTACGTGTCCTTTTGCTGCCAACCAATACCACAGCTGCAGAACTATGCAGGTCTTTGAATGATTGCATATCAGGAAAGCTGAATTGGTGGCTTTGTGTTGGTAGACGTATGGCTGACGTGACTGGACAGCTTTCTGGTTTCCCTACTCAGGCCAAAGAGGTCACTTCTGAATGTGAGCCTATACACTGTGTCATCCATAGAGCAACTCTGGCTAGCTGAGAAATGTCACCTGAGCTTAATAACGTCTTGCAGGATATGACTAAAATTATCCACCAGGCTGGGCGTGGTGGCTCACACCTGTAATCTGAGCATTTTGGAAGGCCGAAGCAAGAGGATTGCCTGAGCCCAGGGGTTTGAGACCAGCCTAGCAACTTGGCAAGACCTCTTATCTACAATAAATCAAGAAAAAAAAATCACCTGGGCATGGTCATGCACGCCTGTGGTTTCAGCTACTTGAAATGCAGGTTGCAGGTAGAGGCTGTGCTGGCTGTGACCATGCCATTGCACTCCAGCTTGGGCATTAGAGTGAGACTCTGACTCAAAAAAACCCCCAGAAAATTATCAACCACATTGAAGTACCTGCCCTTAACTCACGTCTGTTTGTGCAGCTCTTTGAGGAGATGGCCACAGAGCCACGTGTCCTCTCTTATACACAGAAGTGAGCTGGCTTTCTAAAGGTAGATCACTGGCCGGAATTTCTGAGTTATGAGAGCCACTCCTGAGATTTCTTTTGGAAACAGTCACCGCATTTCAGTGACACAGAATGGGTGGCAAAACTTGCTTACGTGTGTGCCATATTCAACCTGCTCAGTGAGCTCAATCTGTCACTTCAGGGGAGAAGGACAACTTTGTTCAAGTCGGTAGATGAAGTGGTTCCATTCAAAACCAACCTGGAATTATGGGAGTGGTGAGTGAACACTGGGATGTTTGGCATGCTTCAAACGTTAGCAGAGATTTTGAAAAAGACTAAACCAGGGCCATTTTTCTCCCAACTGGTGCGTGATCACCTATCTCAGCTTTCCAAAAAGTTGAGCATTACTTTCCAACCACAAAAGACCCCCAAACTGAGAAGAAGTGGATCCACCCATGTGTGTATAAGCCAGGTGAATCAACTTTGCCTGTGCTAGAAGAGGATCAACTGCTTGAGATCACACATGACGGTGGCCTTAAGAGTAAGTTTATCCGCAAGGAAATCCCAGCCAAAATCATTTTTGAGGATGACCGATGTCTTGCTTTCCATGACATTTCCCCTTAAACACCAACACATTTTCTGGTGACACCCATGAAACACATATCCCAGATTTCTGCAGCAAAAGATGATGGCGAAAGTCTTCTTGGACATTTAAGGGTTGTTGGTGAGAAGTGTGCAACTGATCTGGGCCTGAATAAGGGTTATCGAATGGTGGTGAATGAAGGTTCTAATGGGGAATCGTCTGCCTATCATGTTCATCTCCACGTTCTTGGAGGTCGTCAGATGCATTGACCTCCTGGTTAAACCTGTTTGGGGGATAATTTTCCCTTCTCTAGGCAATTATCAAGTTTGCAAGTTCCAGTATGTTAAGTGGCACACTTATTTTTGCCTGTGTATGAAGAGATTCAAGAAATAATTTAAAAAACCCATTCATAATAAAGCATATTGTTGCATGGTTTATAGTTTAAAAAAAGGAATATGCTTGAGACAACTTCACATCTCCATTCATTATGGATTAAAGTCAAGGTGGAATAGCCTGAGACTGCCACAAAAGAACTGAAATGCTTGCTTCTATTTCCAGCATCCTGTCTTAGTGAAGCAGGGTTTTCTGCAGTGACAGTCACCAAAACACAATTACAGAGTAGACTGGACATAAGCAACACACTTTGGTTGTCACTGTCTCCCATCACCCCAGATGGGACCGTTTAGTTGCAGGAAAACAAGCTCAGGGCTCCCACTGATTCTACATGATAGTGAGCTGTATAATTCTTTAATGATATATTGCAATGTGATAATGATAGAAATAAAGTGCACAATAAATGTAACGCGCTGGAATCATCCCAAAACCATCTGTCCCCCAAGTCCATGGAAAAATTGTCTTTCACAAAACCAGTCCCTGAAGCCTAAGAGGTTGGGAAATGCTGCTTTACTAGGTTGCTTTGCCTTTTGGGAGTCCTCAAACAGGGGACACTCCAAAAAGAAACAGATGTTAGGAGATTTGTTAAGAAAGGGCAAGGGGTCCAGAAAGCAGAGGGTTGGGGGGACAGGAAGCTGGGAGCAGACCTCCACAGAAGTGGAAAAGCAGGGGCGATGTGGACAGGGAATGCGGGGGACGGGCAGAGGCTTACGGGGAGGCAGATGGACGCAGCTGATCACTCCCTTTAGGTCATCACTCCCTTTCTGAACCTCAACCAGAGAATTCTTAGAAGAAGCTATTTTATTTCCACTTTGAAGTGTCAGTGCACCAATCAGCATATGCGTAGTTCGCAGTGAGTTGTGTGTTTCACAGCAGTGGCCAGACTGGGAGGACAGTCTCTTCCCTTCTCCCTGGCCACATGACACTTTGGGCTCAGAGGGGGCCGGTCTGGAGAGATCTGCTCACCCTTCACCTCACGGGAACTCCACGTCCTCCTCGTGACCGAGTCACACTTGGGGACACAGGACAGCACGGGGACAGGTGGAAGCAAACGGCAGAGGACACAGCCCTAGAGGGAAACACCCGACACAGTGACCTGACACTGACCCAGACTTGACAAGCAAATGCATCCCTGGGGGAACTGGGGGAGGCTGGTCCAGGTACATCTGTGGGTGTGAGGCTCCAGGGGGCGGGGGACCCACACCGGACAGAGCCAGGGTCCATGGTGACACGCAGGTTGGGCCAGAGAGGTGCAACACCACGATGACGGGCGGAGATGCAGTCAAGCATGGGACAAAGTTAGCAATGGCAGTTGTACATAAACTCGCAGCTGCAAAAGAGCGACGCACAGTGTGTGTGTCTCTGCAGGGGTCAAAAGTGTGGGCGGGAACATGGGTTCACAGAGAAACAGAGGAAATGTCGGGATGGCCCCTGGCTGGAAGGGTCCGCTCAGGTGGGGCTTCTGAGCGGGGGAAGACCCCACTGGCCTTGAGGACACTGGTGTCCTCGCCTGGTTCACTCTTCATTTCTGCACAATTGGGACATTTCCAGTTTCCAGGCGTCAGGACCCTGCTAGGATCTTTGCTCTCTGGAGGACAAGGTAGGTGGGGGTGGCTGGGCCCAGGCAGAGACTGAGTGGGGCTCTCGCCTCAGCGGATCTTGCTCCGAGTCCTGGGAGCACCCTTGTAGGGACACATAGGCTCTGTCCCCTGCAGAGGGCACAGCCTTGATGGGCCAGTGCTTGACTCCACAAGGGGGACTGAGTGACATCCTGCACCTCTGAGTGACCTGCCAGTCTGGGCCCCGGACAGAACTTGATGCGGCTTGCCAGGCCGTGGAAGAGGGGCTGGGCCGCCTGGGTCTGCTCATTATGTACACTCGAGTGCTGGCTGCGGCTGACCCTGGAAACACACTGTGAGCCACACGGTCCTTGTCCTCCTGGAGCCCTCTGTCCAGCAGAAAGACACACTCCAGGCAACGGTGGCAAGAACATGGTACTGCCGGAGAAGCGGAGAATTGGGAGCAGGTGGCAGGCCCTCGACTCTGCCACAGAAGCCAGGTCAGAGGTGCTGGGGACAGGAGCTCGGGCCTCACTGTGGTCAAGTAAAGGTGGTCTTGGTGTGAACAGGAGCAGCTGAAGCCATGGACTGTGAGGTGCTGCCCAGGGCAAGACTGTGAGCAGGGTGGAGGGAGCGGCAGAGTCCTGGAGGCCACGCCAACCCCAGGGCCCTCTGGAACACCACAGCCTCCTCCCACATGCCCTGGAGGCCTCCGAGGTCAGCAGGGACCAAGACCACGGAGCAGACATCAGGAAAGACTGTGCTAGGGGAAGAGATGGGGAGTGGGGCTTGGGCCAGGCAGGAGGAGGGGCAGGGCCTCGAATGCCACTCTGCGTGGCTGGCCTGGCGTCAGGCGATGGGGAGAGGCCAAGGACCATCTGCAAGGGTGTACAGGGCCCAGCAGGTGTGGACATGGATCTCACCCTCTGGGCGAAGAGCCGGGCCTGAGGGTGGGCCTCCTGCATGGTGCGTCCCAGCGTCTCTGCGGGCTGTGAGATAGAGTCTGTTTCAGAAGCGTGAGGCTGTGGAAGCGGGGTGGGGGAGCGCGGGTCTGAAGCCCGGGCCCTCATTCCTTCCTCTGGGTGCCCCCCTGCAGTGGCAGCAAGGCTGAACTCTGAGGGGGGAGACGGCAGAAGCATGGCCCGCTTGGGATGGAGCCGGGCAGCATCATTTCCATGTGTCCCTGCTAGCCCGCAGGGCCCCGTCGGGGCTCACACACCTCTGCCCAGCGGGTCTGGTGGTGGCGGCCGCCTGCATCCGGGCCGGACACAGAGGCCAGCACAGCCTGGCCTGGCCCTCCCGCCCACTTTCGCGCCCCAGCCCTGCCCAGGTGGTGCCATCAGAGGTAAACGGGGCCGCAGGAGCTGGGAGTCAAATACGCTTACACATCATTGCTCAAGCTATTAACACCCACGTGGCCAGCCCAGCCATCACCCAGCCGGTGACGCCTGCCAGTCACAGGCCCCATAGCCAGGGGCCCAGAGGCCCATTCCGGAGTGCCGTGCGTGGATGGAAAGACGTCCTCAGCTGGTAAGCTGCCCTGGCCATGGCTGTGCAGGCCTTTCTCCTCCATGGGCCCCTCATCCAGAAGCAGCTTTCCCAGCAGATGCTCCACCCTGGACGTGGGCCAGGGTGGCCTGTGGGGTCAGCAGAGGATGCTTGGCTTTGTGGACGTGTGAGCCAAGGCATGGGAGGTTCCCAGGGAGGCCAGGGTGTGGAGGGAACAGAGTGGGGGAAAGCCCTGCGGGCAGGGGCTTGTGGTCCCCCAGGGGGCAGAGCCCCAAACACCACGCCACGGCTCTCCCAGAGCCCACCTTGGCCTGCCACATGGGGCCAGAACACGGGGTAAGGACACGGGACCAGGACACGAGTGTCTCAGCCCCAGAGGATGCGGGCAGGGGCCTCTCCCGTGTGCCAGGCCCCAGCCACACAGGTGGCTTCCATGGGCCCCTCCCCAAACAGAGGGGCAGGCGGGCTCGTGTCAGCGTCCGTGAGCACAGGGCCGTGTGGACTCTCCGCGGCTGCACCTAGCCACCCTGGGCTGGGGGCGAGGTGAGAGCTCGGGGCTTTGCCTGAGCACCTGGGCAGCCTGGGGCAAGTTGCTAATCCTCTCTGGGATGTAGGCTTCTTATCTGTAAAACCGGACTGAACACGCCCGTGGTTGCAGGTGGCTGTGGTGACCCACGCGGACTCGAGGACAAGGGAGCACTCTGGACTCGAATTGGAGAGCCAAAACCCAGGCCAGGCCCTGTCAGGCTCATTCTGTGCCTCAGTTTCCTCCTCTGGCCCTTAGGGGTGGAGGAGGCCTGGGCGAGGCAGCCGTTCAGGCACAGGTGGTTTCTGACCTGCTCTGCCCAGTCCCTGTTGCCCAATGTGGGATTGTCCTGAAAAGGGGAGAGGGACACAGTCAGGTGTCCAGCCAGCTGGGGTGGCCCACAGAGTCCTTCCAAGAGGGCACCGAGGAGGACACCCCCGGGCCTCCTGCTGGAACGAGTGGTGCTTCCCCCACAAGCCCCGAGGACCCAGGGGCCCAGGCCGCCTTGGCCAGGATGCAGGGTCCACTCAGAGCCCGCATCTGGGAGGGAGGGTAGTGTGGCCAGACTCCCCTGCCAGTCGGGGAACTTGGGCCACTGGCTCCAGTTCCCTCCTGAAGGTGTTTGAGGAGAATCACACCAGGTGCTTCCTCGGGCACTCCAAGGAGACACAGGGGGTGGGGGGGCGGGGAGACGGAGGACTTTCAAGCCTGGCAGTTGGGTGCTCCGTGGCGAGATGTCTAACCTCTGGGACACACAGCGGGTGCAAAACGAGACGTTTGCAAGCTTCAGTAGCAAGACCCTAGCACCTAGAGGTGCTTAGCGGAAGCTGCTCAAGTCTGAACTGATTCAGGAGCACGGATGAGGGCGAAGACACTGATCCCCGGGCTCTTCAGGACTGGCAGGACCTTGGGCTGTCCTAGCCGTCTCTGGCCAGTGCCAGACGTCCCTGCTCACCCTCTGTGCTGCACAGAGCTGCCGTCGTCTGCGTGCTGGGAGGGCGCAATGCTCGCTGGTTCCTGGACCAGGACGTGCTGGCAGGGTCCTGGGACCTTGGAGCCTGCGGATGGGGAGGGGAAGGAGGGAAGAAAGGACCCGAAGGTGGAGTGGGCGTGTGCCTGGAGGGTATCGGGACTGTGCTGTGGGAGTCTTGCACCCCCCATCCACAATGGTGGTCAGCCCACGGGTGCCCTCCCTGCACTCAGTCTGTGCAGGAAGAGGAGTCCCAGTGACATGGGCGACCCCCCCCCACCCTCCATGAGCCCATTCCTCACTATGTGTGTCGGAGACCAGAGCTCACGTTGCTGTCTGTCGGCCCAGGAGACCAAGGCATGAGGGGGAGGAGGTGGCCCAGGCAGTCCTGGGTGTTTTGGCAGGCCTGGGGCGTTAGTCCCCGCGTCCTGGTGCCCGATGGCTGGCCTTCTCCAGGATATGAGCTCTGCCCTTTCCCAGCTGCCACCAACCTCAGAGAGCTGAGTCACAGCACTGCAGCCAGTGTGCTCCCCCTGGCCTCCTCTCCGGAGGGGCTGCCGGTTAGCCCTGTCTGCCAGCTGTTGATACCTGTCCTGGCATCATGCCCTGTCCTGTGAGCCTCTGGCTTGTCCATGACAGCAGAGGTAGAGCCGTGTGTGGCCCTCAGTGCTGGACGCCGAGTCCCGAGACCTCTGGGTCCAGTGGAACACCAGAATCTGTTGATGGACTTCACAAAAACCAGGGCCAAGTCCCGCCAGACCAGTTAGGTCAGCGCCTCTGGGGTGACATCCGGGCACAGGCATGCCCATCATAGCTCCCAGGCAGTTCTAGCATGCAGCTGGAAAAGCCATGTGTAAGAGGACAGCGGTGTGACCCAGGTAGAGCCATGGCCTGGGAAACTCACAGCCCTTCCCAGGGTCTGCCCCTGCAATGGTCTGGTGGCGAGCCCCCTCTTCTCAGCCCTGCATCCCCTCTCTCTTCTGTCCCTTGAACTAATCTTTTGTGGGGTCCTGGCCTCTCTTCTTCCTCTAATTTCATCCACTGTTTTTCACCCACCGTGCCATGATCACCTGGGTGACAGGTACCGTGCTGGTTGCTAGGACAACCTGAGGGCAGGCCATGCCAGTTCTGCTCTCCCAAGCCGTACATTCTGCTGGGCCTTTCCCTGCCAACCTCTCTCCTTTTTAAATCAGGCTGCAATGTTTGAAAACTGTATTTTTTCTAGAAATGCACTCCTGCTCCCGTCTTCATTTTCTCTCTTGCTTTTGCACTTCTTGATCAAACCCCTCTCGTCTTTACCATCTGGATGATAAGCGGAGCTTCTGCCCATGGGAAGCCAAATCAGTTCAGGGCTTGCGTGGGACCGTGTCTTGCACGCGGGGCCCAGGTCTTGTCAGAAACTTTTGGGGCACTGGCATCTGAGAACACACACGGTCCAGGGGCCTTGTCCACGCCCCCTGATGCTTCTGTGATGGAGGGATGGAGGCTCAGGCTTGGATGGGGAGTATCAGTCAGTGAAAGTCTGCTGAGGGCCTGGTGTGTGGGGGGCACTGGAGGGGTGCCCCAGGGGAGGGATTTCAGGGCACCAAGATGGCAGGAAGAAAGGACTGGCTGTTCCTCAGGAAGCCTGTGGGGAGCACAGACCTGTGTGTGAGCAACTGAGGTCATTGTGGGGAGGCCAGTGGGATTCCAGGACTGCTGAGAACGAGTTGGACATTCCCAGGGCCTTGCTGCCATCCGTCAGGTGACCTGAGCCACCCAGGACTTGGTTCCACCTCCCATGGCTCTTGCGGGTGCCCCCCTCTTCCCGTGAGTGTCCGTGGCTACTTGTAAGCACGTCTCATGATATAGTCAGGACCCACTCAGGTGCCAGGGACTAGCTTCTCCTTGTTGGAAGAAGAGGACACATGATTTACTCTTTGTTCACAATCACTAAAAAGTTTGATGTGAAGCTTGTAGTCCCAGCTACTTGGGAGGTTGAGGTGGGAGGATCACTTGAGCCCAGGAGTTCGAGACCAGCCTGGGCAACATAGTAAGATTCTGTCTCTATAAAATAATTTTAAAAATTAGCTGGGTGTGATGGTGCATGCCTGTAGTCCCAGCTACTTGGGAGACTGAGGCAAAAGGATCGCCTGAGCCAAGGAGGTCGAGGTTTCAGTAAACCATGATCGTGCCACCGCACTCCAACCTGGGCAACAGAGCAACACTTCATCTCAAAAAAAAAAAAGCTGGACTTGCACTCCCCTCTTCCTCCTCCCAAGGCCTAGAGCCATTCACAGGCTCCCAGCTCCTGTCACAAGGTCCTGGGTCTAGCTACATCTTCAACCCGAAAGAACAGACCTCTGCTTTCTTTCCTCCTGGTCTGAGATTTCTCTGTGGTCCTGCTGTTCTCTGAGCTAGTGGCTTTCCGGCTTTCTGACTGTGACCCCCATAAGGAAACACGTCTCTGTCCATCACATGCAGCTGCCACCCGTCTTCCCAAGGTATCGCTCACCTGCTGCATGCAGAACCCTCTGGTATATTCACTCCATTTTTTGGAATGGGCTGATCATTCGCCAAAATAAATTAGTGAGATAACAATGGGTTGTAACCCCCCATTTGAAAGATATGTTGCCATGTTCCATCAGGCCCAGGCTGGGCCTGAGGCCTGGTCTAGCACCCTCTTGTGGGTCCTTGGACAACTGTAAATGCTCAGCTTCTCCAGACGCCAAGAAGGCTTGAGCAGGGCATGCCCCCTGACCCTAAAAGAGAACTCACAAGGGAATGATTGCCCAGGGCTACTGGGGTTGGAGAGGAGCCTCTTTCCTCCCTAGGATAACTCATGGCACAAGTCACAGGACAAAGTTCATGACGCTGATGGAGCCCACCTCTGACTTTAGACGACATTGTCCCCTTGTTCTTGCCACTGCTGTGGGGCCCCTTGAGGGAGGGACTCACGAGTGGGTGTCTAGTGAGACTGCCCGGGAAACCACTCCCATGGCTCACAGTTGAGGACTCCTTGATGCATGGATTTTCCTCGGTCTAGAAGGACGTCCCGTCTGTCCACACCGAAAGACCTCATGAGGTTAAAATTGTTCTCGAGGCCTTTCTCACTTTCTGAATGTGCAAGCATTCAGCATGGAACCCAGTGGTCATGGAGGGGTGTGAGGGAGCCAGTACCTGGTGTAAGCCAAGCTCTCTCCACCATGTCCATATCCCACCTTCCTGCCCACCACCAGCTGCCTAGGTACACGCAGGACCGTGGCAAGTCTGTGCAAGCAAGTTCAGCAACACTACCCAGAGCCACGGGGGGCGGGGGGTGGGATGTGCTGGAACGTCTAGCATCCTTAGGAGGGCCTCAGCTCTAGCTCTGGCGAACTCGTGGGCAGTTTAGTGAAGGCAAGTGTGCAGGTGCTTGGGGCATCTGCCCGGCCGCCCCTGCAGACCTCTACCCTGGATGTGCTGCCTTCTTCCTTCTCTGTGTGCTGTCCTTTTCCAGGCTCTGGGGCTGGCCATGATGGATATGCCCATCCTGCACACCTCCGGCATGGCCAGCACCCCTGCGGTCCTGAGACTGAGGCCAAGCTTTGGGTGTGGCCAAGCAGGGGTCATCCCCAGCCCTAGTTCCCTAGCTTCCAGGAATTCCAGGAAGACCAGGGCTCCAGGAACGAAGGGCCCCACTTGTCTTTGCTTTCAGCTCAAGATGACAGAGCTATGACCGATTCCACAGATATGGGGGCAGAGCCAAGGGCTGCAGGAGGTCAGGCTCTGAGGCTGGGAATGGAGCCCGCCCTGGGGCTCAACTAGATCACGTGGTCAGGCTTGCAGCCCCACCACGGCAGGTACCAGAAGGCAGGGGGCTTTAGGTATATTTGCTCATGCTAACCAACGACGTTGTTCTTTGATATCTGTGGAAAAAACTTGAAGTTCTTTCACAATGGTGGGGTGTTTTGTTATACCTCAAAGGTGTTTTGTTACTCAGGGTTTAAATCCTGGCCCAGTATGCCCGGTGAAGACCTGGTCCAGCACTCCCAACTGTGTTTGCCCAAAGAAAACTGCTGGTTCTGTCCAACTCAGTTCCACGGCTCACCTCCCAGACTTGTGCCTTCAATTCAACATGCAGACAGTAACCACGTGGCATGCACATGGCCCAGCCCTCCTGCCAACCGTGGGCTTGGAGCTGGAGAAGCAGAAACAGACCCCTGTGTCCTGCAAGCCAGGGAGCCCAGTGGCTCTCCTGAGACGTGGCAGGAACACGTCACATTGGAGGTGGCTTTACAGTTTACAGTTGCCACCAAGTACTTTTACTTCCTGTGTGCTTGGTCTCCTGGCTTACAGCAGAGAAACCTGAGCCAAGTTCAGGGCCACACCCGGGTTCTCACAGTGGTGGCAGTTTTGGAATTCCAGCCAGCACTTGAGATTCCCAACAGATCAGCCCCTGACGCTAGCAGTTTCTGGGTGCCCACTGCTGTGGAAGGGTGCCCACCATCAAGGAAGGGTGCCCACCATTAAAGAAGGATGCCTACCAGTGTGTGAAAGAGTGCTCACCATTGAGGAAGGTTACCCACCATCAAAAAAGGGTACCCACCATTGTGAAAGGGTGCCCACTGCTATGGAGGGGTACCCACCATTGTGAAAGAGTGCCCATCATTGTGGAAGGGTGCCCACCATTGAGGAAGAGTGCACAGCATTGGGGAAGGGTGTCTGCCATCATGAAAGGATGCCCACCATTAAGGAAGAGTGCCCACCATCCCATGAGGGTGACTGTGGGTCCTGGTATACTAGTGTCTGTGACTGGCACATGCCACCCTCCGTGGACTCATCTGCCTCAAGAACTCTTTGTCCTAAATGTTAATATTTATCATTTACAGCCCCGCCACTGCCCCCTCTCAAAGGTGAAAACAGTAAAATTTATGACAGGCGCCCTCGCAGGATACAGGCGCATAAAAGCAGGAGGAAGCAACACCCCATCCATCTGCCGACGCGTCCTTCCCAGGTCCGGACACCTGCACCCGGCATGGGGCCAGCCACCCTCCTCCTGGGGCTGCTGCTGCTCCTGGGTAAGTGCACGTCTGGCCCCACGGGCGGCCCCTCTCACTGGGGCAGGGACTGGGGCAGGGACCGGGGAGGGATGCGGACTTTCGAGGGCTGAAGCGCCACAGGCCTGGCTCGAGTGCATGGAGGTGGCCGCCCCTGCTGCACAGGCTGCAGGATGCCCAGCGGCTGTGTGTTCAGGCTCCAAGATCGTGTGCGCAGAGGTGAGCAGGGTTTGGAGACGCCCAGAAGGCAGCTGCAAGGTGGGAGCACATTCAGGCAATGCTGCAGAGGCCTGGGTACCCGTTCTTGGTGCCGTGTGGCCTTGGGCACGCTCTGCCTCCCTGGGCCTTGGTCTTGCTCCCCCTGAATGAAGAACTGTGATGACTGCTGAGCAATGTGGTCATTATTATTACTGCTTGTGAGCTTGGCTTTGTTTTGTTATTGCTGAAAAGACTGAGGGAGGCAGTTCCAAAGGATAGTCCATGGGAGCTCTGTTCTACTGGAGACTGGTGAACCTCGACTGACCTGAGTGGGCGTCCTGACACCGACGCTGCGTTCCCCCCACTGCCCCTCACCCTGGCGCTCCCTGCATCCAGGTGGCAGACTCTCTTAAGCTGAAAAGGGCCTTGAAGCTGACCTTGCAGCCTCTCCAGATGAGAGGCCTGGGCCTCCAAGGCATGTGCCCAGAGCCTCTGAGGGAAAGGAGCTTGGGACAAGAGGCTCGGGCCTGTCTGGAGTCTGAGCCCCTATCCCAAGAGCCTTGGGGAAGCAGGGTGGAGACAGCTGGAGTGAAGGTGATGCCAGCCGGGCATACCGCACAAGGCGACTGTGTGTTCTCGGTCACTGATGAGGCCGGGGGGTTTCTTTGTGGTTATTGATCATCTGAAGTCCTCTTTTTTGGGCCTGTCCCAGCCTCCCCCATGCCCCCACAGGTCTGTCCTCTCCCCACTGATTTTCAGTTGTTCGCCCAGAGCTGGGTACCAGCTCCTCAGTGGTTATGTGTTGGGCAGACCCCTCACAACCTGAAGCTTATCTTTCCACTCTCTCGACCTAGGCTTTTGGTGAGCAAAATGATTTTCAAGACATGGGTCTTGCTCTGTCACCCAGGCTGGAGTGTGGTGGTATGATCATGGGTCACAGCAGCCTCCCAATTCTGGGTGTAAGTGACCCTTCCCCGCCCCCACAGCCTTCCAAGCATGATGAGCAAAATTCTTAATTTTTTGGAAAGAAACACAACCACCTGAATGAGAACCACCAGAGGTGACTTAGCAGAGTGTGATGCCACTGCAAACCGTGGCTTGCCTTCTGCCCCGAATCAAGGCGGGCAGGGAGTGGGCAGCTTTATAGTGGATAAAGGGGGGCTTTGGGTGTGCTCTGGCTGGGGCTGTTGGTACGGGGGTGCCCAAGGCCAGCTGAAGCAAGGCCTCTGATGCGGCTCGTTTGGGAGCGTATTTGACTTTCTCCAGTTGGTCCTGAGTTGGACGCAGGGGACAACAGAGAAGAGGCCATTGCCAAGCAGAGGCTATCGCCAACCAGTCCTGCCCATTTTGGGTTGGCAGCCATGGGGCCATGGTGTGGCTGCAGGTTGCAGGCCAGAGTGCCATTGTCATTATGGGTTGGCACCATCTCCTATCTATTCCCCATATATAAAAATATTTTAATATATATTATTGTAATATTAATATATTATAAAATATTTTTTTGAGTATGAGTCTCATTCTATCACCCAGGCTGGAGTGCAGTGACATGATCACAGCTCACCACAGCTTCAAGCCTCCTGTGTTAGCCTCCTGAGTAGCTGAAACTATAACCCTAATAGGCCACCACACCCAGCTAATTTAAAAACATTTTTTTTCGGTAGAGATGAGGTCTCACTATGTTGCCCAGGCTGGTCTTCAAGCTCTTGGGCTCAAACAATCCTCCCACCTCAGCCTCCCAAAGTGCTGGGATTACAGGCGTGAGCCACTGTGTCTAGCCTTTTTCTTTAGAAGTGTTTTGGCTTTGAATTTCATGTAAATGTTGCTATCAGTTTTCCCACTTCCACCAAAGAAAATCTGTTGAGATGTTGACAGAGATGGCTTTTCATTCTATGAATCAAGTTGGGGAAAATGGACATCCTTACAATCAAGTCTTACAAGTCATGACACATTTAGCTCTTCTTTAATGCCTCTCAAAAGTTTCTCTGTTACGGTCTTGCACATATTTTGTTAAAATGTATTCCTAGGTATGTATTATTTTTGCTGTTTGACAAGTGGATTTTAAAAATTTTATTTAGAAAATGTTTGCTATTAACTTTAGAACTTTTAAAATTCTAACTTTAGAAGTAAAAGTCGAAGTAAATTGGATTTTTGTGTTGATTTTGAACCCAACTCAACTTCATAAATCTTAATAACTTATGTGTGTATTCCCTGGGACTTTGTGTATATACAATCCTGCCCAGGACAGTTTTGTTACCTCCTTGTCAACCTGCATGCCTTTCATTTCTTCTTCTTACCTCCCTGTGCTGACTGGGATCTGCACTACGATTTTTCATGGAAGTGATGGTTGGAGTCATTCTTATCTTATTCCCAAGTTCAAAGGGAAAACGTTTATCTCTCATCAGTAAGCGTGGTGTTGCTAAAGCCTTTGTTTGCAGACACTCCCACAAAATTAAGGAAGTCCTATTTTGTTTCTAATTTGCTAAGGAGCTTTTTTAAGATGACGAGTGGATGCTGAAATTCATCTAATGCTCTTTCTGCACTTACTGAGATGACGTGTGACTTACTCTTTTAATCTCCTGATGTGGTGAATTAAATCAACTGGCTTGGGTTATTTTGTTCGGTCTTTGCCGCTTAGATTTATCAGAGACCACAATGCTTGTGTTTGTCGTCTCCTGGCTCTCTCCTAACCCAGGAGGGTTCCTTAGCTTTTCTCTTTGCTCCCTCCTTTTGTGTCGTTGAAGAATGCCTGCTGGTTGTGTTTGGATTTGACCAAACGGTTTCTGTACTGCTAGAGTCAGGTGATACTCCAGTGGAGATGCAACAGGGCTCTTTCCCGGACAGGCCATGCGGGAGCCAGGTGTGCTGGAAACCCCTCATGGCAGTGTTGCAGGGGATCAGCTGGCAGAGGGGCTGTCTGCCCGATCTTCCCTGGCAGACGGACCATCCCTTGTGGTGCAAGCTACCTGCAGTGCCATGCTGAGAGGCCGTGTGCCCGCCCCTCCTCCCTGTGGCTCTAGCATCCATGAATGCTTCCTGCCTGAGTTATCGCCATGGTGATTGCAAAGGGCACCTTCTATTTCTGTCCTTCCTGTTCCTCCTGCTGCGTTCATTGTCCCCATAGAAAAGAGACCCCTTCTCTCCCCCCTCAAGCTCTCCTGCTCCTCTTATGTTTTGTTTTTCATGTGAAATGCATGTAGGAGCTCTTATTAATCAGTGTATTATCATCCAAACCTGCTGTTTTTCATTTTGATGCCCAAATTATTACAGATTTGGTGGGTGACAGCGCCTTCAAGGGGACTCCAGTGTCTCCATCCATTCTACGCACTTTTTAACTTGGTGCGAGACATCCCAGGCCTCGTATTTCCCCTGTCCCAAACCTGGAATTAGCTGTTTCTTCAAGGTTGCGGTTGGTAGGGATGTTATTGGAGACCATGGTGCCTGCTGCTGGAGTGATATCATCTTGGCAGTTTTAGTGACTAAACTAAGAATATAGTTTACTTTTAAACATACAATGAATTTATACAGATCCTTTCATTGTTGGGGGAATCGGTCTTTCTCATCTCCTCCCCCATTCCATGTTTGTATTGTCTCCCGCCCTGCAAATCTGGGTGACAAACACATCAGTGACTTTATTCATTTGCTGAATCCTGCAACACACACAACACAGTACTGAAATTTCTATGACGCTAACACCACCAATGAATGACACTCACGGTTTCCTTGCCATCTTTTGTCCTTAGAATATGTCCACTGAGGGTGTGCTATCAAAATAATGTGTTCAAAGTCACTTGAACTCTCTATGCATATTTTGCTCTTTCCATGTAATCAATCTTCTATTTGACGTGGAGTGACACATGTCTGTCTGTATCTAGTTTAGTGTGTCTTCCATTCCTGTTGATTTTACCTTATTTTTTAATATGTAAAACATCAACATGGTTCAAAAGTCAAAACAACAGGAAAAGATGTCCCCAGAGGAATCCTGTTCCATCTGTAGACTTTCTACCTACCACCCCTGTAGGTTATTGATTTCATCAGCTTCACATCCTTTCTGGGTTTTTTTGTTTTTGTTTTTTTGAGTCAGAGTTTCACTATTACCCAGGCTGGAACACAATGGCGCTGATGGCCACCGCAGTCTCTGCGTGCTAGGATCAGGCAATCTTTCCACCTCAGCTTTCCAAGTAGCAAGGACTACAGACATGCGTCACTATACATGTCTAATTTTTTTATTTATTGTAGAGACGAGGTCTCGCCAGTTGCTCAGGCTGGTCTTGAACCCCTGGGCTCAGGTAATCCTCTTGCCTCAACCTCCCCAAAGTGCTGGGATGACAGCCGTGAGCCACTGCGCCTGGCTTCTTTTTAGTTATATACTCTTGAAAATATATACTCTTATTTTTCCTTTATTTATTTTGTTTTATTTTAAAGATGTGGAGTACAATTCAGGGTTAGGTATACAAATGTTCATTATGCAGGTATCCTTGTTGATAAGGTGTGCTCCTCTCTTCCCTGGCAGTTTCCCTCAACTGCCAATCCCACCCCCCTCTCCTAGCAGTTTCCCACTACTGCTGATCCATTTCTTATAGTATTATGATAATTGCTCAAGATCCGCTTATGAGTGAGAACATATGGTACACTGTTCTTTGTGTCTGTGTTAGATCACTGAGTATGATATTTTCCCTTTTTTTTTTACACAAAAAAATCTACCCTACTTTATTTTGCATCTTGATTTTTTGCACTTAATTATACACTTGGAACTCATGCTATATCAGAGACCTTCATTTTTTTTTAAAGTTTATTTAGAGTTGTGAGTTCCAAGTGGAGATTTGCCTGCAGGTGAAGTCTGGACTTCTAGCAGGCCTCTAGGTAGTTTTTTTTTCTTTTGAGGCAGAGTCTCACTCTGTTGCCCAGGCAGGAGTGCAGTGGCATGCTCATGGCCACCGCAGCCTCAACCTGCTGGACTCTGGCGATCCTTCTGCCTCAGCCTTCCAAGTAGCTGAAACTTCAGGTGCACACCACCACATCCAGCTAATTTTTAATTTATCATAGAGATGAGGTCTCGTCAAGTTGCCCGGGCTGGTCTTGAATCCCCGGGCTCGGGCAATCCTCTCATCTCGGCCTCCCAAAGTGCTGGGATTACAGGCTGAGCCACTACGCCCGGCCACCACCATCGTTTTCTAACTGCAGAATGTCCCACTATGTCTGTGTTTATCCCACCAATCTCCTGACGTGGTCATTAGGGTTGTTTCCAACATTTTGCAATTACAGACGATGCTGTCATGAATAAACATGTGCATGTGTCTTTTTCATCTCCAGTTACTCCTAAGCTATACATCCATTGTAGGATACATTTCTTTATTTTTTTTAATTTTTAATTTTAAAGATGTGGCATATGATTCAGGGTTAAGTATGCAAATGTTCATTATGCAGGCACCCTTGTTGATGAGGTGTGTCCCCCACCCCGGGCAGAATTCCGCTACTGCTAACCCCGTCCCCCCACCCCCGGCCATTTCCCACTACTGACAATCCCTTTCTTATGGTATTACAATCATTGTTCAAGGTCCACTTTTGAGTGAGAACATGTGATACTCAGTTCTTTGTTTCTGTGATAGATCACTCAGTATTATAGACTCTAAGTCCATTCAAGTTGCTGCGAAGTTCATAATTTTATCCTTCTTTATGGCTGTGTAATATTCCATCATGTATATATACCACATTAAAAAAAAAATCCTGTCCTCTTTTGATGGGCAGCACCGTTTGTTCCGTGCTTTTGCTATTGTGAACAATGCTGCAATAAACATGCATGTGCAGGTATTTTTTTCATAGAGTGACTCAAGTTCCTCTGGTTATATTCCCCATAAGGGCATTGTGGGATCGTATGGGAGGTCAATTTTTTTTTTTTTTGAGTTGGAGTCTCACTCTGTCACCCAGACTGTAGTGCAGTGGCCGCTCCCAGCCACCACAGCGTCGACCTGCTGGGCTGCGGCGATCCTTCTGCGTCAGCCTTCCAAGTAGCCGGAATTACAGGCACATGCTACCATGCCTGGCTGATTTTTTGATTTATTGTAGAGATGAGATCTCTCTGCCCAGGCGGGTCTTGAACCCGCGGGCTCAGGCAATCCACTCACCTCAGCCTCCCAAAGGCATTGGATTACAGGCTGAGCCACCGAACCTGGCTGGGAGGTCAATTTTTAGAGTAGGATACATTTCTAAAACTGGGATCTCTGGGTTGGAGGGTGAACATGCATGTGCTATTGTCAGATTTTATCAACTCCCACCTCTAAGGGCTGAACCATTTTGCATTCCTACCGGCAATGGGCACAAGAGTACTCATTTCTCCATAGCCTGGCAGTAGAGCAATCCATGTAGCCAGGCACTGGGATGTTTGCAAAGTCACATGGAAGACATAATTTTATCTTATTACAAAGTAAGTTGAGAATCTTTTTATATTTTTAAGGACTATGTGATCTCAGTGTCCCAAAAAGCAATGGGAAATGAATATTTCCCTATGTAACCGGGTGATGGCCTTTGGAAATGATACCCACATAATAGATACACACGAGTGTGTGTTCATATTAAAGAAAATTCTTGAGTTTTAATCCATCATATTAAAATTTGTTAAAGGTCCTTTTAGCATCTGTAGAAATAATCACACAATTTCTCCCCTTAGATCTATTATTATGTTAAATTGTATTGATAGATTTGCTATTATTGAACCATCCATGAATTCCAGGAGTAAAATCTGGTTGGTCATGGTGTATTTTGTTTTTATACATAGCTAGATTTAATTTGCTAAGATTTCTTTAGTTTTTTTTAATGGGTTTATGAATGAGATTGAATTACAATTTTCTTTCTTCCCACTGCCCTTCTGGACTTTGATATTAATGTTATACATTCTCATAAAATGAATTTTGGAGTATTCTATTTTTCTGTTTTTGGAATAGTTCATAATAAGAATGGAATGTTTTTTTCTTCAATATCTGATAGAACCCACCAGTGAGGCCATCTGGGACTGGAATATTGTTTTTGGTATATTTTTGGCTACAGATTAAATTTTTTTTAATGGTTACAGAACTAATTATATTTTCTGTCCTTAAATCAGTTTTGGAAAGTTTTATTTTTCTAGGACTATGCCCATTTCAAGGAAATGTTCCTGTGTTCTGCCGCACAATCTGTGCATGACTGTATTGTAACCCCTTCTGTGTATGCTGCTTCAGCAGCCATGTCCTCCTTTTTGTCTCTGGCACTGATTTCGTGTGACCTCTCCTGTTTCCTTTGATTCATCTTCCTAGAAATTTGTCCACTTTATTCATCTTTTCTAGGAACTGATTTTTGGCTTAATCAATCTCCCACTCACAGTTCTCTACTGCTGCATAGCAAATCACCCTGAATCTCAGTGACTCACGGTAGCAGCCTTTCACTCAGTTCAGTGACCCTGCAACCTGGGGAGACCTCCAGCAGTAATGTCTTGTTCCCGTTCCACGGATGCCATCTGGGATTAATTTGGAGGGTCTAAATGTCTGGGAGGTGACACTGTTAACTGGGGCATCTTAGTGCCCCTCCATGTGGTCTTATTGGTGAGACACGGGCAGCCTGGGGCTCATTGCACAGTGACTCAGGCCCCAAGACAGCACAGCTAGATGCTGTGAGGCCTTCCGGCAGGGAGCCCCCAGGGTCCTTCCTGCTGCTTTTGCAGGTCAAGGTAGCTCCAGGGCAGCCTAGACTCAGGGAGGAGGGAGCAGACTTGGCCTCTTGCTGGGAACGGCAACATGGCACTGCAGCAAGGCCTGCGGGAGGGAGGAGATGCCACGGCCACATTGGAAGCACGTGCCACAGTTCACGTTGCATGTTTGTTTCCTAGTTTGTCCACTCATGTACGTTTACCTTGGCGGTTGTAACGTGTCCTGAATCTGGCTTGACAGCTTTCATCAGTTTTGAAAGATCCGTGGCCAACATCTCTAGAAATGCTGCTTCTGCTGAGATGTCTGTGTGGCTCTCCCGCTCCATGCCCCACACCACTCGACCTCACCCCAGTGTGGCTGTC
Source organism: Carlito syrichta (assembly GCF_000164805.1). NCBI lineage: Eukaryota > Metazoa > Chordata > Mammalia > Primates > Tarsiidae > Carlito > Carlito syrichta. Next base: position 93,570 of record NW_007074478.1, read on the forward strand.
TCTCGGTCTTTCTCTAAGTCATTTCCTATGGCATGGCTCCGGGCTTGTCCATTTTCTTTCTGTTAACTGGGGCATCTTAGTGCCCCTCCACTGGCCTTGTCTGTGCCATTTGCTATGAAGTCTGATCATGGAAGATTTTTTAAATTAGCTATTTTGTTTTTCAAACTTAACTTATAATTAGCTCTTTACCATATCTGCAATTTAGGCAGTAATTTTGGGGTTCTTTGAGTGCTTTAACCTAATTTTTGTGAAAACACATGGCCGCTTTATAATTCTGCCTGATAATTTCAGGATCCGGTGTCTTGGAATCTGTTTCTGCTCTACTTTTTCCCACCAATTCTTGCTCCTAGGAGCCTGTCTCTTTATGTACTTTTTGTTATGTAAGACTCTGACGCCTCGGAACTTTGCTAATGTGTGACTTTCAGGCAGAATGAAAGTGAGTGTCTTCGAAGAAGATAGAGATGCTGGTTCTTCCAGGCACTGGGAAGTCACCCTTTGAGGATCACTTCAAGCCAAACTCTCGGGGTGTGTCTCCCTGGGACAGCCACGCCCCGTGCGAGCCCAGAACACTCAGCATTCCTTTAGGATGACCCGGCATTGCTCCCATTCTACAGATGAGGAAGCTGAGAGGTGGCATGCCCAGATCATCCCACTGAAAGGCACAGGGACTGGAGTTCAGTCCTGAGCTGGGGCCCAAGCCCACGCCTGTCACTCCCGGCCTGTATTACAGGCCAAGGGAAGGAAGAGACAAGGTCGAATCTCCATGTATGCTCTTCAATGGACTCAACCGGCACCACATGTGAAAACAGACTCCTGCTCTGAGAGTTTCAACTTAGAAGATGGAAGCATTGTCATCTCAAGACTGCAGTTGGCAAAAGCCAGTTGGTAAGAAACCACCGTGTCAAGAAAAAGACAGTTTTTGCTAGACGTTTATTTCCCTTCAAGGGGTCAGAAGTCCCCGGGAGAATGGCGTGCCTGCAGGACACCCTTGCTACCTTGGCAGTGTCCCCATGACTGGCCTGCCACGCACAGCCAGAGGTGGGAGCAGGTGGAGCCCGTCACATGGGAAGGACTCCCTGCCTAAGCTGAAACCAGAAGAGCTGACTGGAGTGTGCTCCGCGAGCCCCGGGTCCTCCTGGAGGCTGGAGGCTGGCCTCCCTCCCCTCACAGAGGACGCTTCCCAGCCTTCTAGAGTCAGACCTTTCCAAACAAGAGTGGGAAGGGGCATGACTGCTGCGAGAGGGGAGGGCTCTGCTGGGGGCACACCCCTGATGGGTGGCAGGCACCATGGCCCCGCCCCACCCCCACTCCCACATGTGCCTCCAAACGGGGATTCCTCTGGGGGCGCCAGTGCTCTGCTTTCCCAGGAAGTCATCTGTGCCTGGTGGACGTTGGGACATTGTTGTCCATTGTCATATTCATCAGTTGCATTTTGCTGCTGCCAGGGAGCTGTCTGATTGGCCCCTGCCAGGCAAGTCAAACGGAGCCTCTGGGTGGAGCAGGGGTTGCGTGAACACCCTGGACGAGTAAGCCCTGAACCGGGTGCACACAGCCAGGAAAAAGGCACCAGGGCCTGGAGGACGAGGGACATGCGTGGCCCAGGGCGCTCGTGTAAGGGCACTCAGTCGCTCAGTGGCATGAGGTCTACCTGGAATGGGGCCTGGGACAAATGGCAGGGTCTCCCTGCAGCCATCGGCACAGGACACTGAGCCTTCAGAGGACCGTGGCTTGTGACTTTCCAAACTGTCACTGCTGGCGTTCGTCGTCTCATCAGACTAGAGACTGCGTCTTCCCAGGGGCTTGACGCTGTGGCCCCTAAGTTACTGACCAGGTAGTGAGCCTGGATTGATGGCAGCATGGGCAGCTAGAAACACCCTGGGGACGTGCTGGAGAGTGAGAATCTCTGGCGGGAGATGGCCCACGTGATATGTATCCACCACCTTCTTTCTGAAAGACTCCAGCTGCAGAGAGCACAGCCCAACTGGACTAAGAAGACTCAGCCTCCACGTGGCCTGTCAGCCTCTCGCTGGAGGCTCCTGGTGCGTTGGCTGGCCTCCTGGGCCTGAGAGTCCTGAGATGTAAGCAAGTTGTTCTCAGGCTTTGCCCGCCTCAGTCACTCTAGGCCTTCTGGGCCTCAGAGCCCGGCCCACTGCCCCAGCAAGGCTCTCCATCCTTGGTGTCACCTCCCGTGGATGGCGTGGGACAGTGAATATAGCACGTGCACAGCGTCCGCATTCCCTCAAGCACCCACATCCTGGTGTTGGCACCTCCAGCCGGGCGTGACTCAGCATTCACGGCTGACCCACGCAGGGCCTGCCCTCAGGTCCACGGAAGACCCCGAGGGCCCTACAGGGCATGTGGGGCAACAGTTCACCGTCCAGGGGTGCAGGGGCATGGACACTGTCTGGCCCAGGCCCGCCCACACACCAGCACAGCTCAGTGCTCGGTGGACGGCAGCACTGGCCTGAGGCCTAGCTCCCTCACTGGTGTGGACTGTGTGCACTGTGGCCTCTCTAAACCTGAAAAATGCGGACAGGGTCATAAGCCCTGCCTCGATTCACCCTCAGGGTTGCTGTGGGGACCGCACTTCTCAAAGAGCCCGTGAACTTAATGTGCACAGAAGAGTGACCTCAGTGTCACCTTGAACTTCCTCCCTGCCACCCGGGAGATGCGTCTTCCTTTCATCTGGGAACAAGCCACATCTTGCCTGGGCCCAGCCCGCTCCTGCTTCATGGCCAGCCTCCTCTTTGATCCTCCCGACAAACCCGTGCAGGAGACAGGGATACTGGTCTTGTTCTCTTTTTATAGACGAGGAAGTCAAGTTCAGAGGAATTCAACGCTTGATCAAGGTCATAAGAGGCTGTCTTCCCTCCAGGAAGGGGCAGGGGCTGGAAGATGGTGCCCTGGACACAGTATAAGCAGCCTGCATCAAGGAGGCCCGTGAATTAAGAGAGCATGCTTGCTTTGATTTTGCTGAGATCACGCCCGTGTGTGGCCCGCTGCTGAACCAATGCAGGTTCGGTTCCCTGGTACAGTTGCACTAGTGCCCTTGGAAGCTCACAGACGCCACTTGAGGGACTTCACAGCCTCTGCTATGGTGTGGCCAGGCCTTCGGGGCCCGGTGGTCCATGCCTCTGTGTTGGGGGGCCAGGCAGCAGGGGGCCAGGTAGCAGGGAACGTCCTTCCCCAGGGAGGGCCCCGCGACGTGACTGGCCCAGGCCTGGTGCTCTTATGGCCTGTGGGTTCCAGGCTGCAGGATCGCAGCTGTGTCCGGGGGGGGGGTCACAGAGCTCATACCCCTCCCCTCCATTTCTCTGAACACACACAGGTCCTCTCTCGCCCCCTCAGGGAGGAAAAGCACGTGTTTTGCCCTCACTGCCCTTCTGGGGCAGGCATTATCCCACAACCTCAACTCTTTCCAGGACCATGAGCTTGCTGTGGAAACAGCCTCCTGGAAGGGAGACATTCCCGTGGGCCTCCCTGGGAAGGTTCAGTGGTGTCTCTCACCACTCGCGGGTGCCATAAGAACAGGCAGGACATGGCCTCCCTCATGCCTGTTAGGAAGCAAAGGATGTGCATAAGCACTCACATCACTCCCAGAGTCAGAGACCATGACCCAGGGTGCTGAGTTTCCAGCTGGGTCTTGGGCCTGGCCGTGTAACACTCAGATGCCAGGCACAGCCTTTGTGATGGCCAAAATCACCACGGACGACCTACTTCATGCCAAAACCAGGTGTTTCTGAGCACTGTGTCATGTGAAGAAATCCCAGAATTCAAGCCTGGAAGGACCTGAAAGATGGTCTGTGCCAACCACTGCGTGGATGCTGAAATTATCATTGTTTTTTATTTTTTTTCTAAAGAGTCAGGGTCTTGCTATGTTGCTCAGGCTGGTCTCAAACTCCTGGCCTCAAGCGATCCTCCAGGCATGGCTTCCCAAAGTGCTGGGATCACACTCAGCCTGAAATTATAATCATCACAGCTACCAATTATACCAATTACCAAGGGCTGTGCCCTCACCACGAGTCTGGGATTGCCCGCACTTCATCCTCAGGGCAAAGACACGAGACAGGCATCATGGACCCCACCTCATGGGAGAGGAAGCCGAGGCTGACCAGACCACAGTGTCCATGCCTCAGCCCCTTCCTCGTGTGTGTGCTACATAATCTTTGGTTCCCAGCCTCTGCTTGGGCCAGTGCCCTGGGGCAGCCCATCCTTGCTCAGGGAGTTCCAGTCCGTCCACCGAGGGGCAGCCCTTCCCTGGGCTAGGCCCAGTTTGGGGCCATGCGGAGGAAAGCAGCACCCAGGCCCTCAGACCCGGCAGGAACTTCCTGTGTGTCTCCCTGGCCGCTCTGCCTGTCCTTGAAACCGTGCTTAAATGGCATGTCTGACTGTGGGCATCTCCGTGGGCCCGGCCGGTTCATGTTTCCCCCTCCTTGACTTCCCTTTTGGATTGAGTATTTTTCTTTTTATACATATAACTTTTAAAAACATGTCCATAGCTTTAGGGGAACAAATGGCTTTTGGTCCCATGACCGCCCTGTATAGCGGTGAGGAAGCCACCACTGCCCACCGGGCACACTGCACCCGACAGGTGGTTCTCCACCCCCCGTGATGTGCTCTTATTGTTTCCATGTCACCACCCCACGCCCCACATCAGCCTGTCGATCACACAGCTTTCACTATTATTTGTTGTCTGAGACATAACCTGCACCCTTGACTTACTAGACCTGAATCTGAATCAGTACCTTCATCACGGCCCAGATGAGGGAAAGGCCTTGGGACCATGTACCTCCACCTCTCTCCTCCAACCCTACCTGGGCAGCGGTTAGCTCCATGTGTTTTGAACTTCATGGCATGCTGTGTTTATTTATACAAACTGTCTGAAAAGGTCAAGATGGGGACCCTCGAGATCTGAGCCCCGTGTGTCCTCCACCCCACTCTTCTCCTGCTTACCGTAAACGTGTGTAGAAGCGAGCCTCCTTTTGAGGCCATGCTGAGGCAGGCTGTGGTGGGTCCAACCTGTGGGCCTGCCAGCCTTTGTCTGTGAAGGAAATGCGGCCCTGGACTTGCCACGCCCTTGCCCGTCCTGCGCTTCGCTCCTTCCACATTGCCATGCCCTTGCATCAGGGCCTCTTTCCTCTAAGCATGTCTGGGTTGCTCCACTGCCTCGGGGCCCCGTGCCCTTGATGGGACATCAGCCTTGACCACAGCTGGGCTCCCGCGTGCAGGGGGCGTTTTTCTCCTGCGGCTTCCAAGATTTTTTCCTCTGGTTTTAGAACCACACCCAGACACACAGACAACTGTAGTTGTGTGTCTCAGTGAGATTCTTCTTGTGTTTATCCAACTTGAGACTTCTTCCAGCTTCTCGGATCTGTGGTTTGATATTTTTCAACAAATGTGGGACATTCTTAGCCATATATCTTTACATCTTTTTCTGCTTTCCTCTCTGTCTCTGTCTCTCTCTTTTACTCTTGCTCTCCCCCTCTCTCTCTCAGCTTCCTCTGGGGCTCACATTATATGTATGTTTGTATGTGTGATGCTGTCTATGGACCTCTGAAGTTCTGTTTTCTTCTTCCTCTTTTCCTCTGTGTTTCTTAGAAATGTTCTTTCTAAGGACCTGTCTTTAAAGTCACTGACCCTTCTGTCACCACAAGCCCTCTGCTGGTGGTATCATCTCAGTCACTGCACTTCCCGGCTCTGGGATTTCCATTTTGTATCACTTCTATTTGCTGTCATTGTCTTCATGCTTTTCTTTGATTCTTTGACCACGTATATAATAGCTGCTTTGAAGACTCTGCCTGTAAAATCCCACATCTGAGCCCACTCAGGGTTCGTTTGCTTTGACTGCTTTTCCCTGAGGAGGGAACTCCTCAATTTCTTGGCATGTCTGGTAACTTTTGTTCAAAGACTGGTTGTGCTCGATAAAATGTGGCAATTCTGGATTCTGTGTTACATTTCTGAGGTTTGTTTTTGTTGTTGTTGTTTTCTTGCAACTTGCCTGGGCTTAAACTGGGACATCTGTCTCCCTCCTGGTGTGTAACCACTGATGTCTTTGCTGTTTTTTATTTCTTACTTGTGTTTTGTATCCGGGTGTCCTAGAAGTCACCTGAGTCTGCATGGTCAGTCAGTGAGTTGAACAGAAGCTGTGCTTAAAACACCTTGTGCCCATGAGGCTCTTTACTTTCTCTGAGTGAAATGAACACAAAGTTGCAGCCAATTCTCAAGTCTCCCTTGGTTATAATTTTACCTGGAGTTCTTCGGTCTTCCCAGCACACATATAGATTTCCAGACAGTTGGGCATACGTGGAGGCTGTCTCGGGGTCATGTGGAGGCCATGTCCGGGGCCTGTGTGGAGGGATGTCTTGGGGATGAGTGGAAACTGTGTCTCAGGGTCATGTGGAGGCTGTGTCTTGGAGATGCATGGTGGAGATGTGTCTCAGGACTTTTCCTTCCTGGACTTCCCATTAAATTCCCAGCTGGACTGCCTCTTGCCCTACCTGGCGACAGGACTCTGACCCAGCAAAGCTGAGGATTTCCTGTTACTCCGTGCCAGCCCAGCCCTTCTTGCTGAGCTGATGTCTGTTGTGTTTTAATTTTCTCTTGGTCTGGGGCTCATTTATGTTGCCTCCTGGTAAGTTTTTGCATTGAAATCCAGGCATTGTGTGTGGAATATGGGATAGCTTTGTGCTCTGGGGGTGATTTTCATCCATAAAGTTTTCACTTTTGCTCTTGGCGGGGAGTGAGATAAGAGGGGATCGCCTTAATCCAGTCAGGAATCAAATGCACTCAGGCCGGGGCTTCTGTCTTTCTCCAGGCGAGTCTATTTCCAGTTCATCCCTACTCCGAAGTCTTGCTGCTTAAGTCCCAATTAGAGCCTGGAACAGTCACCAGAGCCCCTCCTCCTGAAAGGTGTCGCATTGCTGGCGGTTTCCTGGTTCCATGAAGCTGCCTGACGCTCTGCACAGCGTCCCGGTGTGTCAGTGGCTGGTTTCTGATGCTCGTGGTTTGACAGAGGCTTCAAGGGTTGAACTGGCACCACGAGTTGGGCTCACTCTGCACGTCCATTCTCCCTGGGGTCTTGACTCCCCAGGTTCTTGCTGTCTTTGTGACTCTCAGCAGATGTGCACACAGAGAATGTGGGGAGGCATAATAGAATATTTGCAACAGGAAGGAAAAAAAAAAGACCCAGAAGAGTCTGTAACAGTGGCAGGAAAAGGTGTGCCCCCCTCCCCCATTGTCTCAAAAACAACCTTCTCTGAGACCCACTAAAGTCTCCCAAACCTGACATCAGGGGCAGGAACTCCCAACCCAGCCCAACTCTAAACATCTGAAACATTGGCTGTTGTAAGATTATGCTAATAGTGATCTCCATTTCCCCAGATTGTTTTGATAATGAAATAAGCGCACCTTTCATCATCATTAACATACTTTCATCATCATGAACATATTTCAGCATCTACTGTATACATGTGCTGGGTTGGCTCTTCTGCTTATTTTATTCAATGTTTAAGACTTTCCAGAGCTCCGAGCATATTTGCTGTCCTAGAAGTCTAGAAGGGGTGCAAGTGCTGGAACTACAGACGTGCGCCATCACAAACAGCTAATTTTTTTGATTTATTGTAGAGAAGAGGTCTTGTCATGTTGCCCAGGTGTTCTCGAATCCGTGGGCTCAGGCAATCCTCACACCTCTGCCTCACAAAGTGCTGGGATTACAGGTGAGCCCCCGTGCCCTGCTGAGGAGTGTTTTTTAATCTCTCCTGGGCTTGAAACCTGCAGGACCAGGAGCCACGTGGAGTGGGGCATTTCCCAGAGATCCTGGGTGCCTGGCAGCCGGCAGCTGCACCCTTCACCTGCGGAGCCTGAAAAGTTCAAAAGGGCCTGCAGGTCGCACCCAGCCGTGCAGTTTGGGGTCATGCCGGGCTCTAGGTGGGGGCCTAGAGCCACAGGTCACTACTGGCCACCAGGGGCGCCATCCTCCCTCGAGGACCTTGTTTAGTACCAGGCTGGACAGGGGTCGGCTGGCAAACTATGACCTGGGGCCAAAGCCAGTGCTGCCTGGGTTTTGTATGACCCGTGAACTAAGAATATTGTATATATATGTACACAGAGGCGCATATATGTATACACACACACACACACACACACACAGAGTGCCAAAAATGTATACATTTTAAGAAAGGAAAAAGCCAATTTAATTACAATTAAAATTGTAATATGCCACTAACAAACATCACGTTTCACTTCTACAATTACAAGAGGTACTCAAAGTGGTTACCATCAGCGTCCAGACACTTATGATGGCGAACATCTCTTAGCATCTCTTAAAATGTGTCTACATTCTGGCACTCCTGGTGTATGTACATACACACATACATTTGCATGTGGACATCTGGTTGTCAAGTACCACTTGCTGAAGATCATCCTTTCTCCACTGAATGGCCTTTACTCTGTTACCAAGACCGGCTGGCTGCATTTATGGGGTCACTCCCAGGCCCTCTGTCTGTTCCATGATCTATCTGATCCCTTCGCCTGCCAGTTGCCCTGTCTTGACCTCTGCAGTGTCACGGGAAGTCTTGAAGGCAGCATGCGTCTGTCCTTGACTTTGCTCTCTCCTTCTGTGCTGTGTGGGTCGTTCTGGGTCTTTGCATCTTTGTGTAAGCCTTGGAATCAGTTTGCTGGCATTCGCAAAGATTTCTCCTTTGTGAAATAGTTGGGAACATCAAAACAAGAGCATTTTGTGCTGTGCGAGAATCCGTGGACCCACGCCTGGCCTCCCTCCGTCAGTGGGTCTGCTCATGGTTCCCCGTGGCTGCCTTCATGCCACAGCCGCAGAGGCGAGCCATCAGGACAGAGACCATGTGGTCTGTGAAATCTGACATATCAGCAGCCTGCCTTTGCAGAAGAGGCTGGCTGGCCCTGGCCCAGGTCCCTGGCATGTGGCTCTATGTGGCTTGTTGGCTGTGAGCATGGCCCGTGGAGTCAGTGGGGCTAGGCCTGTTTTCAAACCCCGTCATGGTCATTTGCTAGTCGTATCTCCTTTAAGAGGCCACTTGATCTGTTTCCCATCTGTGTAGTGGAAGGTCTCAGTTTCCCATCTGTGTAGTGGACATGATGGTACTCATCTCATGGACTTGTTGGAGTCACAAGTCATGAGTTGTTTCGTGCATGTATGCGGGACCACGTCTGGACATGAAGCCACTTTCACGCACTGGCTCTGTGGACATTCTCATCCTGGCTTGTACAGGGCAGCACCAGCCTCACCTTGAGTCTCTGTCCCGCTCGCTCACTCCTCCCTCCCCTTCTGCAGTGGTGTGCGTCCCAGAATACACCTGAAAGTCATCACTTCAAAGACCCGCCCTGGGGCTCCCAGTTGCTCCCGGGCTCCCTGGGCCCTTCAGCTCCAGCCCTGCCAGGTCCATGCCCCTGCCCACCCATCTCTGCCCTCTGGTTTCAGGCCCTGCCGTGTCTGTGTCCCTGCCTGCTCGCCCAGCCCTCTGGCTTCAGGCCCTGAGCTCCAGCCTTTCCGGCACTCTGGGCTGGCCCACACCTCCATATCTTCCCGTTGTGGGGCTCTTTCTGCCTAGAAAGCTCGCTTCTGGGAATTTTGGAAGGTTACCTGGGAGCTGGAATGGGTGACGGCACCACGCCCTGAGCAAACTTTCTGTGGAAATCAGTGCCCGGCTCTGTGGGGGGGGGGGCACAGCATGGGAATCTGCCATGGCTCCCATGAGCCTCTAGATAGGTCCTTACAGGTCAGCAAGGAGCATACAGAAGAAGGCTGGGCTGATAGGAAGGGAGCCCCTCCCCCAAGCTGGGTTCCCTCTGGCATTGCTGGCACCCTGGGGGCTCTGGCAGGGTGTACTCACACTCCTGTGGGGGGGAGGGAGGGGAAGTGGGGGCCCGGTCTCTGCTTAAATGTCAGTGTCATCCATGTATCATGTAGTGGTGGAAATGAGAATCAAGGTTACATAACAGTGAATGGCACTCACGTTGCAAGATTAAACACGCTGTCAGGACACGCAACCACCCCGTGGTCATGACTGAGAGGAACGTGAGCCCGGGGTGGGCTCAGGAATGTGAACAGACCATCACTTTGACTGTCGGAGCAGTGGCATCATGTGGGGGGAGCTTCTTCCCTTCTTTTAGAGTGCTGGTAATTTAAAAATACTATTACTTATATAGTTTAAAAACATCGTATGGGAAAGCTCACCCACTTGTACACTTAAAATGAATTCAGGCCAAGCTCGGTGGCTCAGCCTGTCATCCCAGCACTTTGGGAGGCCGAGGCGAGCGGATTGCCTGAGCCCGTGGGTTCGAGACCAGCCCGGGCAACTTGGCGCAACCTCGTCTCTATGATAAATCAAAAAAATTAGCCGGGCGTGGTAGCGCACACCTGTAGTTCCAGCTACTTGGAAGACTGAGGTGGAAGGATCACCAGAGCCCAGCAGGTTGAGGCTGGGGTGACCGTGAGTGTGCCACTGCACTCCAGCCTGGACAACGGAGTGAGACTCCAACTCAAAAACAAGCAAAAAAAAGGGTCCAATTTATCATGTGGAAATTATGACTTAAAAAGTTAAAAAAAAAAAGTCCATGTTTTAAAAGGCAGACCACAGGCAGAGTCTGGGCCCCCTGTCTGCCCCCACGCAGCAAGACCCACGCAGGCCCCTTCCGGTGCTCAGTGCAGCCAGGCTGCCAGGAAGTGACGGCTCCTCCCTGAGGCCGCCTCACCCTTCAGGCTCTTCTGGGGTGTCCTGGACCTCCCCCGCCTTGTCCAGATCCCCGAACAGCAACTGTGTGTCCAACCTCCTTCCTTTGAAGCTTCTGCGCTTTGCTAGAGCAGACACGCACAGCCCGAGCGTGATAGAGTGTCACTGCCGCACCCCCCCCACACCCCAGATAACTGTTTTGCTTTTCGTCCTGGGATTCTGCCTAATCAGTTGCATTAATAGAAACACGGTGTCCCCAACAATGGAGGTGACTGACAGAGCAATGGAGCTGGGCTTTCCGAACACAGGGAACATGACTGGGCTGGGCACACAGAGCGGGCTGGGAGGAGGGCCACAAGAGACACGTGTTTGGGTGGGAGTTATTCCAGAACAATACCCTGAACTCCTTGTGCTGTCTTCAGAGACCACCCAGATCCTTGCCTATCCTCGACAGAACACGCTGGAAGGACAGCCATGGCCGGAGGTGAGGCTTTACCCTGGTGGGGATGGGGGGATGTGGGAGGGTAGGGAGCATGTTCCCTTGAGTGGGGCCCTCCAAGTCCTGGAGTCCTGGGGCCGCAGCCCTGCCTTCCCAGGACAGCAGCAGCCTGGCGGGCGGCACCAAATCTCCCGGAATGCAGGCTCTTGGGTCCTGCAGACTGAGCGGACAGCTCCCAAAAGTGTCCAGAGAGGGCAATAAATGGCCTGTTATCTCTGTGGACCTTGAAGCAGATGGGCGTGTTATCAGAGGAATCTGGGCGAGGTCTTCCCGGAACACACACCAGATAAGGGCTGCAAGGAAGCCAGCGACCCGGGCGACTCCAGGCGGCCTGTCCTCTTGTTTGTGATGGGAGACACAGTCTTGTCTTTTCACTGCACGCTGTTACCCATAGTCATGTTCCATCCTCTCTTCAAAGCTGGGGAGAAGACACACCCTCCCTCCCGGCCCTTCCAGGTCACCCCGTCGGTCCTGACCCTCCCACACCACCCCTGGAAGCAGAAGTGCTTTGGGCTCTGGGTACCAGCATCTCAGGAGGCCTGGGGATCAGGAGCACTGGGTCTGACTCTCCTTTGGGGCTCAGGACACGGTGATCTGTGGGGACACGAGTCCCCCAGCTTCACGTTCTCCCAGTTTTTAGCAGCAAGTGAACACGACGCCTAGCGCATTTGCTTTTGTGAGTCACCTTATTAAAAAGGGAAGCAGAAAACACTAATCAACAGAGGTGGAGGTGTCTGTTCTTCTATTTTTAGTCAAGATACACTGGGTCACTGCATAATGATTTATTTTTATTGCGGCAAAAATACACAAACATAAAAGTCACGCTTCTAACCATGTCTCAGTGCACAGCTCAGCATCACACTCTCAGACTGTCGCCCAGCCGTCACGCCGTACCATCCCAGGGCTCTTTCTCAGGACAAGAACTGGCTTCCCCTCCTCTTCTTTTCTCTCCCACCCCTGTTGGAGGCATCACTCATTGTCTGTTGAAGTCCCTGCCCCAGGCACATGTCCTCTTTCGAGGCAACCTGGGTGTCGGGTCAGAGAATGTGGCTGTGGACGCAGCTGCGTCTGGTGTCTGAGCCTGGACCGAGCTAGTTCACAATGGCATCTACACTGGGTTTTCAGGCCTTGCCTGTTTCCACACATGGCAGCTGATGCTTCTGGCGTTCGGTTTCTGTTGCAGGCCCTGAAGGAGTCTCCCTTCCCATGTGACCCAAGGAAGCTGGGCTGGAACCTACCCTCCCAGTCAGGTGGGTGACCCTGGCTGTGACGGGAGGGGCCCGGAGGCTCCCGCCTGAGTGCTCCTGGGCACGTGGGCCATTCAAGCCCCTCTCCCTGCCCCCCGCCCCTCTGCTGCCCTGATTCCCTGTTGATCTGCAGAGTGACATAGCCCGACGCACACTCAGGGTACTGCCAGCCTGGCCTCCTCGCAACTGACCTGAGACAGGGTGGACACTGGAGTCTCGCCTGCCTGTGGGTGGCCAGCGTGTAGGAGCTGGAGGTTGGAGCATGGTCCCTCATGTGGCCTCCCCATTCCTAGAACATGGTCACGATGGCAGACATTTTCCCTGTAAAGGGCCAGGCTTGTCCGACAACCCTGACGCCATGAGGTCTGCTTCTGAGTGGGCACAGGGTTCGCCTGTGTCACTTGGGACAAACTGCACCTGAGTTTTGGGCTCACATGATATGGTGTTCCCTTGGGTACCCAGGTAATTGTGTTGTTACTTTCCTTCCCTGGCCTCCTCATGTCAAGAGGCTGTGTTAGACTGTGGATAATCGTTCTCTTTCCCTGTGTGTGTGGTGCTGACTTGACCGGGTGTCGGGTCACACATTGCTGTTCTGTGAGGACTTGAGGTTGGAAAGTGACCAGGTATGCTTCAGGTCGTGGCTTCCTCAGGAGTCTACACAGCACGTTTCAGGACATGTCTGCCTCCGGGGTCTACACAGTACACTTTATTTAGGACATGGGCTCCTTGGGGGCTGCTCTGAAATGCCCTTGTAGCCCACCGGGGAGTGTGGCTGGTGTTTTTTAGTGAGCCGTCATTTCTTTTTTTTTTTTGAGTTAGAGTCTCACTCTGTCGCCCAGACTGGAGTGCAGTG
>NW_007074478.1:107101-138025 GCF_000164805.1 Carlito syrichta
CGCGGACTCAGGCAATTCACTCACCTCAGCCTCCCAAAGCGCGGGATTACAGGCTGAACCACCGAGCCCGGCTGAGCCGTCATTTCTAAGGGAGCCAGTGGCCCGAGTGGCCCAGGCTTCGCCTGTGTCACTGGGACAACCTGCACCTGAGTTTTGGGCTCACAGGATATGGTGTTCCCTTGGGTATCCAGGTGATTGTATTGTTACTTTGTGGACATCTCATGTGTTGACGGTGCCCCAGAAGTTCAGGGCCATGGGATGGAGGGAAGGGAGAGGCAAGAGGGGGCCGGGCAGGAGGGAATGAGGGCCCACCTGGCTGGTTTCAAGAGCCCATGTCCTGTGGATGGTGTGGCTGCCAGATGGGAAGCAGCCTCCTTCGAGGGGGACTCCTGGGTTCCCAGAGACTTCACTCCATGGTTGGCCCCCAACCTCCGTGGTTGCCCCAGCGCTGGGGATGTGGGTCCCCCTAGGCACCCTCAGCCCTGGGCACTCAGCTCGGGCACCCTCAACTCCGGGCACCCTCGGCCCCCACCACCCTCAGCCCCTGCCACCCCCAGTCTCTGCTACCCTCAGTCCCTGCCACCCTCAGCCCCCACCACCCTCGACCCTGGGCACCCTCGGTCCCACCATCCTGGGCTCACATCATGGGCCTGTGCGTCTGATCTTTCTCCTGGTTCTTGTCCCTGCAGTTCACGCTCTGAGGCCTTCTGACATTAAAGTTGTGGCGGCCATCGGTGATCTGGAGCCCGTGAGTACCTGGAGAGAGGGCTTGGGGCAGGAGGTGGGCTTATTGCTGGTGACCCTTTCCATGGGCGCCCTGCACCTGGGCAGATGCTCCATTCTGGGAGAGAACGTTATGGGAATCGGAGAAATCCTGACATCCAGGAAGCAGAGGCTTTTACTTTTTTAAGTCAGATGAACGCCTCCCTTTACATCGGGGGAGAAAGCTTTTGGAACTCCTGTCAATAAATTCGATTTATTGACAAATCGAATCAAAGACCACACAGAATTTTTAAGGTAATCTTGTAAACTATTTATGAGATAAAATATTTTATGTATCTGCTTTGTAAATTTTTTAAAAACCCACCAGTCTTTTTTAATCATTTTGGAAGATGGATTCTGGATTTTGGAGGGTCCCAGTGAAATTCTACAAGGAACACTGGCATGTCCTCAGGAGACAGCTGAGCCTGCACATGGGGACGTGTCTGTTGTTTGTCTGTCGGCTGCTCTGGGTCTGAGAGCTACACCCAGCACGCTCCCCTCCATTGACAGAATGGGGGTCCACAGGTTCCGCTTGCTGGCAGGAGGGAAGTCTGTGGTGCCAGGTCTTGGGGGTCTCTGTCACCTCCCCGTGGGTGCTGACTCCAAGTGTCTTTTCCAGCCTCCAGTCTTGGGGATGGGCAACCCGGAGAAGCAGGAATGGTAAGAGTCCTAGACAGCGAGTGGGACGGGGCCCCGGCATGCCTGTCAGCATCCGGCCTCCTGCTGGGAAAGCTGAGGGCGTGACCTGCCAGACAGCAGGTGCCCACTGGAGTTGCTCTCAGAGTGGGCGGGGGCACAGTGGGCAGGGCATGCGTGCAGCCCCACACTTGCATATCTTCTGCTTTCAGGACTGAAGACAGGCCACAGCCGGCATGCGCGGGAGCTGTGACAGGTGAGCACCAGCTTTCACGGCCGGTTCCTGCTGTCCCCTCCTTCCCAACACAGTCCCTTAGCAAACAGGGTAGACTCTGCTGGCCACTCCTCTTGGGACCGGGGACAGGGATGGTTGCTGAGAGGACAGACAGGGAGGCAGGGTGTGAGGCCCTGGGTGGAGGCACGAGGAGTCCATCGGGGGCCCCGTTGGTGAAGGTGAGCTCTCCCCTCCAGCCCTGCTTTCGCCCACTGCAGCCATCTTGCAGATGGAAAAACCAAGTCAGGAGGTCACGGCCATTCCCAAGGTCATGTGGTCAGTGTGTGGTAGGGCCCCTGTGAACCAGGTGGCCCGACCCCAGCCTGGGCCTTAGTCTTGACCCCACTGCTGCCAGGGAAGCCAGGGAGGTCAGTGAGGGCCGAGCAGAACAGTGGTGTGACTGGCAGAGGTGTGCAAGAAGACACCAGAGAAGCCACACAACACACACGCTGTCCGCCTAGAAGGCGTGTCTCGCCGGTCACGGATGCCCGTCATTGGTCCTCGTGGACCGGTGCGTGCACACGTGCACGCTTG
The DNA here is from genome assembly GCF_000164805.1 of Carlito syrichta. Lineage (NCBI taxonomy): Eukaryota > Metazoa > Chordata > Mammalia > Primates > Tarsiidae > Carlito > Carlito syrichta. Next base: position 109,308 of record NW_007074478.1, read on the forward strand.
CCCTGTTGTCCTCAACCAGGCTCAGAATGTTCGTCTCCAACCCAGGAGGCAACGGGCTCATCTGCAGGCCACCCAGGGACTCGAGAGCGAAGTCCGTCAGGGTGGGCTATGAATGGAGAAACCGAGTCACGCCATGCTGAGGCCTGCCCGAGACCACCAAGCCCCGGACCCAGGCCCCCTCCCGCCCTGCCCCTTCCCACAGTGCCGGAGCCCTTGACAAGGGCCTTAGAGCCAGGAGCCCCGAGGCGCTTCTGATGGTATGGGGAAGGACCAGGACCGTGGGGGAGAATCTCCTCCCGTGACACTCTCTTCCCCTCCGCCCTCTCCTCTTGGGAGCGAGGCACGACTTACAGCTCCTGACAGCGCTAATTTTAGCAGTCCTCTGGCTGTCAGCTCTGGGACGTGCTCTCTGCGTGTTCCCGGGAGCTTCCCGCCCTGCTGTCACTCTCAGGAGCCTGGGCCCCTGTCCCTGCGTCACTTTCTCTAACAAGGCAGCAGCCTGTGACAGCTCAGAGCGTGGGTGTCCTAGCCTCTGGCTCCATCCCGCAGCCTCAGTTACTGTGAGGCCTGGGGCCACGGGTGGCTTTTTTCGACCTCAGTTTCCCCTCACGGAATTGGATATAACGTTGCCACGGGCCTGTGACTGAGGATTACACGAACTGTTGTATGTAGAGTGGTTGGTGCTGGGCCTGCCTGGCGCTCAGCGGAGGGCCATCTTCAGTCCCTCTCTTCCAGCCTGAGGCCTGGGGGCAGGGACAGCGACCCTGGTACTTCGCCCTGCGGGGGTCAGCCTTTTGGGGTGCCCTCCAGCCACGAAGGCCTGGGCCTTATGTCAGCTCTCTCTTTAGTCCTTGCAGACATCATCAGACACTTCAATCCTTCTGTTCTGCCGCCCATTTGCCCTCCCGGGAAGAGGGCTGGACCCCACGCCAGGGTGGAGTAAGTCCCTTTGTCCCACAGTTTTGGGTTCTGCAGGTCTTGGGCAGGAGAAAGCAGGGGGCTGGCAGAGTCAGGGAGGCTCAGAAGTGGGGGTCTGCCTTAAGTCACGGCCAGATGCCTCTCCTGTGCTGATCTCCGGCCAGCGCCCATCCTGGAGAAGCCAGGGGTGGTCCAGGATCAGAACTTGGCACCCGGGAGGGGCAAGGCCAGCTTCCAGTCTTCGCAAAGTCTCGTCACCTGCCTCTCCCCTCTGCTTTCCTCCCGGCGCACAGCGACTTGCAGGCCCAGGCTCGGGAGCTGGCCAGGAGCATGAAGGAGAACCCGGTGAGAGCCCGCCCTGCCCAGCCGGGCAGCCCTGCCCACCACATGGCAGTCGGCCCAGTGCCATGGCCCTGGCTCCATTCTGTTATCATGACCTCAGCAACCATTGTGGCTGGGTGCTCCAAAAATGTGCCTCCCAGGGCAACTCCCTGGAGGCCACCAGGGAGAGGGAATGATTCTTCCACTGGGAACGACCTTCTGGGAGGGCCTGCTGGGTCAGCGGGTGGACAAGAGGCCCTGGTACAAGGTGGTTCTGAGGGCCTGGGTTCCGGGTGAGGTGGGTGTGATGTTGGGTAAGGTGCTCACCCTTCCCGAGCCTCAGTTTCCCTGTCACAAGATGGGTCATGAAAGCGGCAGTGCAGAACTCAGGGAGGACTACACAAGGTAGTGGACATGTGCTGGGTCAGGCTCGGTAAAGTCCATGACTTCCTTGTCCTTGTCGTGGTGGTGGTTGTTGTTGTTGTTGGATTTTGGCTGTCAGGGCGGAGGCTGCTGTAACACATGTGCCAGTGCCTTTCCCAGCAGCCTGGCCCCAGCAGCTCAGACCCAGTGACCGACATGAGGGGCCACCAGGCACCCTGTGGCTTTGACTTTCTGTGCTGTCCTATGGGCAAGTACCATGTCAAGGCAAGCTTGCTGGCAGGCTGGATCCACCCAGCATGAACCTGGATCACTGGGACCCAGGGCCACTATCGTACCAGCCAGCCATGCACAGATCACAGAATTCACAGACCAAAGTGAAGGTGGTTCCAGGTCCTGTAATTTCATCTACAGGAGAATTTTAGGATTCCTGGAATAATAACAATAATATGACAGGCATGGTGGCTCACACCTGTCATCCCAGCCCATGGGTTCGAGACCAGCCTGGGCAACTTGGCAAGACCTCGTCTCCACAATAAATAAAAAAATTAGCCAGGTGTGGTGGTGCACACCTGTGGTTCCAGCTACTTAGAAGACTGAGGCAGGAGGATCGCCTGAGCCCAGCAGGTCAAGGCTATGGTGGCCATGAGCGTGACAGTGCACTCCAGCCTGGGCCACAGAGCGAGAATCTGACTCAAAAAAAAAATCAACCAGGTGTGGTGGCACGTGCCTGTATTTCCAGCTACTCAGGAGGCTGAGGGGGAAGGATCGCCTGAGCCCAGCAGGTTGAGGCTGTGGTGGTCATGAGCATGCCACTGCACCCTAGCCTGGGCGACAAAGTACGACTCCTACTCAAAAAATAATAATAACAATAATAATAATAATACACTTATTCTGAAAAATGGCCAGGAGGCTCTGAGTCCAGCCCTGCAGTGTTCCAGATGAGGAAACTAGAGTTCTGAGAAGTCACATGACCTACTTACATGCCCACAGCTCATGAGAGCTGAGATCTAGGGAGCCAGACTCACAGTCCAGTGCTCTTCAGCTGCACTGAGCTGTCTCTGGAGAAACACAGCAAAAGTGTGTTTTTTGCTACACAATAATGCATGTTCATTACAGAAAATCAGAACATAAGATAAGCAAAAAGAATGTTAAAACCATCCTTAAGCCTAATAGCCAAGGATTATTGCAGTTAATAACTTAGTGTATGTTCCCTTCCTATTTTTTCTAACTTTTATATATTTTTCAAAGCAGGGATGCTACTAGATGTAGACACTTTTTTTTTTAAGTTGATGTCTTGCTGTGTTACCTAGGCTGAAGTACAGTGGCATGGTCACAGCTCACCTCAGCTTCAACCTCCTGGGTTCCAGTGATCCTCCTGCCTCAGCCTCCCAAGTAGCTGGGGCTGCAGGCATGCACTGGTTAATTTTTTTACTTTTTAGTAGAGACAATGTCTCACCGTGTTGTCCAGGCTGGTCTTAAGCTCTTGGGTTCAAGTGATCCTCTCACCTCAGCCTCCCAAAGTGCTGGGTTTACAGGTGTGAGCCACCGTGCCCAGCCAAGATCCTTTTGATAAACTGATTTTCCTCAGTATACTTTCTCATGACAATACTTGCATTTTCCAGCATTTTTTAATAATTAGGCATCGTTTCATCGTACAAGTGTCCCACACTGTACACAGCAATCCCCCATGTTAGACAGTTACGGCATTTCCAGTCTGTCATTCTTTTTTTTTTTTTTTTTTTTTTGAGTTGAAGTCTCACTCTGTCACTCAGATTGGAGTGCAGTGGCCGCTCCCGGTCACTGCAGCCTCGACCTGCTGGGCTCCGGTGATCCTTCCACCTCAGCCTTCCAAGTAGCCGGAATTACAGGCGCGCGCTACCACGCCTGGCTAATTTTTTGATTTATTGTAGAGATGAGGTCTCGCCAAGTTGCCCAGGCGGGTCTCAAACCCGCGGGCTCAGGCAATCTACTCACCTCAGCCTTCCAAAGCATGGAATTACAGGCTGAGCCACTGAGCCTGGCCAGTCTTTCATTCATACGAGCAAGACATCATCGTGGTAGCTAAACCTTTGGTGCATCCTTGATTCCTGAAAAGGTGTTTTGGAAAATGATGTTACTGGATCAAAATGTGTGCCCTTCAGCAAGAAAACCTGTTGGTCTGTTTTGTCCAGTTGCCTTCCAGAGCCCCTATGCCGCCTCTGACTCCCACCACACACTTCCTGTTTTGAGAAAAATCTATCGATGTGATTTTAAAGGGTGGGAGTGTGAAATTGAAAGACACGAAGAGATGTTCCCTGGGTTCACGGTCTCACCACCTCTCCTTTTCATGCTGTGGCCCTTTTCTGCAGCAACTTGACTTTCACCTAGACTGGAAGCTCATCAATGTGTTCTTCAGTAACGCCAGCCAGTGTTACCCGTGTCCCTTGGCCCAACAGGTAAACCGAGGCGGGTGGCTAAGGGGCTGCGGGTGCTGGGTAGAGGTGGCATGACCTAAACCCTGATTTCACTTGTCAGGGTGGGGCTGACGCCTGATTTCAGAACTAGGGCAGGCAGGTAAATGATAGACCGACAAATGCTCAAGGAAACATCTGTTTTTCTTTGCATTTTTATTGTGGTAAAATATGCAGAACTCGGAATGGCCAGTCTTTGCCACCCTTCGGCGTACAGCTCAGGGGTGTCAAGCACACTCACAATGCTACAGTATCATGTGTCCACAGCCATCAAGGGAGCATGACACTCCAACTCGCCACCCCCCATGTCAGGCTGAGGACGCTGAGGTGCAGACAAGTAGAATCAACAGTCATTCTGCATCCGAGGAATGGTAGCTTCCTAGCTGGCTGAAGATTGTTTTGCTTCTTTAAATTCTGAGTTCGTGAATCTGAGGGTGCATACTTGGCCGTGGCCTCTGGCTGCGGTGGGAAGGCCTCTGCTTGCTGAGCGGACGGCATCTTCTGGGTGCTCTGGCTTTCCTGGGACCAGGACCGGACCAGGCTTCACCTAGTGCCTACGTAGGTGACTACCTGACGTAAGGCTCACTGAAGACCACCCAGATCAGGATCAGGTGAAGGGGTAGGGGAGGCTCGGAAATCCAGGCTGTGGGGATGTGAGAGGCATACAGACCCTCCTCGGGAGGCTGAGGCTTGGCTGTCATCTAGCTGGCCCTGCCCCTTGAGGCAATGTAATGCTTGCCACTGCCCTCCCGGTCACCTCCTGGGCCCCACCAGGCACACACATGGGTGGCGTTTCCAGAGGTGCTGTCTCCTCTTTCCTGTGTCTACTCCTGCAGCAGACAAATGCCCCGCCTTCCTCCAAGGGCTCCTGCTCCCTGCCTCCTGGCTCACCCCCAAAACTCCCTTCTTGGTGACACAGGACCCAGGACAGAGGGATGGAAACCCACTCTCGCTGGCTGCCTCTTGTCAGCAGCATCCCTGCAATCTCCCGGGCTTGTCCCACATGGATAATAAGAGTGGATTGTTCTAGGTCACCCTCTGCTTCTCCCAGGGAAATGTACGTACCATTTGTTCTTTGGTCATTATGCATATTATTAATAACATTAATTCATGATTTGGCACACGCATGCATTGGAGTGTTCAGACAAGCACTCGGACGTTGCTCATTCCTGGGCAGACCCACCCACCCACCAGCTATCAAGTTTGTGTATACCTGTACTTTGTCTTCATACGTGCAGACATGAGCTGCTGAGTTTGCTAGTGCCAGTGTTTGTCTGACTTCTTGACGTATGACGCGTTTGTGATTACCTGCGCTCCTGACTCCTCCCACCCGCTCTGTCTTGTACTCAGTGTCCCTGCGTCGTCTCGCATCTGCCTTCCAGTCTTCCTGAACAAGGAACACGGTCTTGTGTGCATGTGTTCACTGACGCATCATTCACTCTGTCAGTCTTCAGTGACGTAAGCAACTACACAAGTGCGTGTCCTCCTCATAAGCTGAAATGTTATGGCTACAGTGACAATACTCAGCCTGCTCTCTCTTTTCCTCCAGGTCCCTTACGTTAATCCAAGCACTGCTTCATGTGGATGCGGGCAAGAGATTGAATATGATGGAATTCTAGTGTGTGTACCACTGAGTAGTTCTTTTTTTGCTAGTCAAGTACTTCTGAGACATGGTCATGTGGGTACATGCGGTTGAGTTGTGTACATGTAGACAGAGTTGTGTACACGTGACTGAGTTTTGTACACATGGTTGACTTGTGTACATGTGGTTGAGTTGTGTACACATGGGCTGAGTTGTGTATACGTGGGCTGGGTTGTGTACACATGGTTGAGTTGTGTGCACGTGGCTTAGTTTTATACATGTGGGCTGAGTTGTGTACATGTGGTTGACTTGTGTACATGTGGCTGAGTTGTGTACACATGGGCTAAGTCATGTACATGTGGGTTGACTTTTGTACACATGGTTGAGTTGTGTACACATGGGCCAAGTTGTATACATGTGGGCTGAGTTTTACACATGTGGGCTGAGTTGTGTACATGTGGGCTGAGTTGTGTACATGTGGTTGACTTGTGTAAACATGGCTGAGTTGTGTACACATGGGTTGAGTTGTGTACATGTGGGTTGAGTTGTGTACCCATGGTTGAGCTGTACACACATGGGCCGAGTTGTATACACGTGGGCTGAAATGCTCCTGTGCTGAGTGCCCCGCTGGATAAGGTGACTATGCCCTCTTTCGCCATCTCTGTCCTGACACCACTCAGTGTCTCTGGCTTTTCATTTGTGGAGACGACACTGCGGGAAGCATCTTGCTCATCTGCTTGAACACATGTAAGCATTTTCCTAAACAGCAATTTTCAAACTGGGAATGGAAAGTGGGTCCAAAAACCCTCTAGACTACAGCCACGGTTGTGCAAAGGAGAAACAGAACAGAACAACTGCCCAAGGTCCCAACTCACGGAGGGTGGGCCTGGCATAGGCTCTGGAGAGTTTCGCTTCATTTCTACATGGACTGTGACGTGAGACACCTCCTGTGGGCCCAGGTCACGGCAGCCTGAAGAACTCCCGGGTGAGTGCTGAGCCCAGACCTGCCAGTCCTCAGACGCTGCATCCAAGCTCCACCTCCTGCCCTCCAAGGAGGGACCTCACGCACATCCCTCCATGCTCGGAGCACCCGTTGCTGCAAGGTGTGTCCTCAACCGTCGAGATCCTGCCCACTGTCATGGCCCAACTGTCAAGATCCTGCAAGGCGTGTCCTCAACTGTGAGACTCCTCCAAGCCTTATCCTGCCAACACACATGGTGACTTTATTTCCGCAGGGAAGCTCACATGTTTGACTGGCACATACGTGTGCCCACAGCAGTTGCACCTCCTCCCAGTCCCCGCTCACGGCACGCTGCCTGCTGGACTCCACCCAAGTCCTGCTCATGTCCATTCCATCCATCTTGCTTTTCCTTTTGCAGAGATCACCAGGGCCATGGGCCTAGGAACACCCCTCCCATGCCACATTCCCCAAGGACCCATGGCTCCCAGGCCCCGCTCCTTGGCCAGTCCTGCAGGCACCTCCCTGATGCTGCCTGGATGCCTGGTCCCCCCCACCATCCTCCCGACAGTGTCCTGGCACCTTCTCTCTCAGCCTCATCTGAGAGGCACTTCTGGGGCTGTGTCGGTTCCCTCCACACACATCTTAGGGATGGGTCTCCTTGGGGGGTGTCAATATGTGCTCTGCGGGTCCTGGGGGCCACCGAGCTGCCTCTGAGGACAAGCCTGAAGAGTGGGTGCCAGCTGCCCGGCTTCACAAAACTGCTCTGCCTCCCCTAAGTTGTGCCACAAGTTTCCAGAAAGTCCATGTGAAAAAGAGTGTTTTACCATAAGGGAAATTGGAGCTACCATGCTGCCCCCCGAGGACCTAGAAGTCTCTCCCCAGGAGACACCTGGGTTTCTTCACTGGGGATGGACAAGGGCCTGTGTCACATCTCAGGCTACCAGAATCTTGACCTCCTGGGTACAGGCTCTCCTCCCTCCTCAGCTTTCCCAGTAGCTGGGACTACAGGAGCACGCCACCATGCCTGGCCAATGTTTTGATTTTTTTTTTTTTGTACAGACAAGGTCTCGCTATGTTGCCTAGACTGGTCTCCAACTCTTGGACTCAAGCAACCCTCCCACCTTGGTTTCCGAAAATGTTGGGATTACAGGCATGAGCCACGGCACCTGAGGGTGTTCTTCAGGGGTTTCCTAAGACCAAAGCCAGAGTAAAGTCGGGAATATCCACGGGGCAGTGACAACTGTTATCCAGGACCTCTGGGCGTCCAGCTGTGCTGGGGCAGGTGCCTCAGGGAAAATGGCAGCCCAGTCCACAGTGGGGACGTGAGGATGCTTGTAGGATCCAGACACAAGAGGAGAAAAATGAAAAACACCAAAGCCGATGACCGGCAGGAAAACAGATTCGTGGATTCATGGCAGATGACCAGGAGGAAAACACTCTTGGATTTGTGGCAAATGACTGAGGAGAACAGACTGGTGGTTCGTGGTTGGTGACCTCAGGATCAGGTGGCCGTTGGGTGGACACACTAGGTACATGACTCCAGAAACCCAGCGGTGCTCCTGTGAAACCCCGTCCTGAAACAAGCCCCCGGGAAGCGGCTTCCCAGAAGGGGTTGAGCCTGGCCTTGGGCGTGCATTTGATGCCAGATAGTCTTCCAAGTCGGGCAAACGACAAAGTGGAAATGCACAAGTTCATCTGAGAAACAGGCTTTGCCCAGCCTTCGGCTCAGGGGGGAGTATCCATGCGCGACCCATTGGAGCAGGGCATTTCACGGGGGCCTGACGCCTTCCACTAGGGAGCAGACCATGGACCCCAGGGCGACCAGCTATCAAGGCCTGGATGGTGGGTCCTGCTGCCCCTCAAGGTGATCTGGGGACTTCACAGCAGGACTCCCTGGGGGCCATGTAGGCTCCCAGGCCTCCCAGGCCCATGGACAGCCTGAGCGTGGCCCATATGGGCAGCAGGATGTCTCCGAGCTCCCAAGACTCCTTGGGAAGGGCCAGTGATGCTCCATGTGGCCCAGGTGGGACTTAGCTGGGAGGACACAGAAGAGAAGACTTGCTGGCTGGCGGAGGCACACACCTGGCTAGATGGGCCACCCAAGGCCAGCCTCACACCAGAGTAGGACAGGTGGGGGAACAGAGCCACTGCGTATCCTCCCCCGCTGCGATGACAGCTGTCCTCATGCCATCCCAGCCCGCATGATTGGCAGCTATCTCCAGCTTCCCCGCCTGTGTCCCCGCAGGACACGCTGAGGTTCCAGTTCCCTTGTCTCCCATCAGTGCCCGTCGCTCCAGGGGACAGCCAGCTTGCTGTGGCTCAGGGGTTTGTCTTGTACATTTTATTTATTTTTCACATTGAAAATGTACACCAGAGTTGGCTTCTCCCGTTTCTTTATTCCCTTCCTTGCAAGAAGGGGTGGGGAGGGAGGGTGTGTGCTAGGGCAGAAGACGTGTTTCACAGTGCCGGGCTGTGCTGGCACCCTCTGGGAGTCCTTCTCCCAGGGCTAATGTGCAAGGTAAAGCTATGCAGACAGGAGCCCAGGGCGGGTCCGAGGTCCCCCTGAGCCTCAAATAAAGGGACAGCTGAGTCCCCTGCAGACCTGATTCTGTTCCAGAAAAAGCAGCTCCGGCCTGTAGGAGTGAGCCTCCCATCCCTTGAGCCAGCATCCACGTGCACCAGGCGGTCCCGTCCTGCTTTGACCTTGAGCCTCCCCTTCCTGACCGGCAGCTGCTCTCCTGCGGGGGTTGGGCTTTTCCCAGTGGACGGCGGGTGGGGAAGGGAACAGACCAACAAGACAAAAGCAAGATGGCAGCTCTGGGAATTCCACACGGGGCTGTGGAAGGCTGGCCCAGATGGGGGCTGCTTGGGCTCGCCTGGAGGGGCAGGGGCCTTGTGTGGGCCTGGGGTCCATGCCCTATGGTCCTCCTACAGCACTTGCTCACACTGTTCTCCCCCACAGACAAGGCCCATACCTGGCGTGGACAGGCTGGCGGGCGTGCTGGACTTCCTGCAACGGGAGGTAGGCCGGGCTCAGAGTCCCAGGATGGCGGGGCAGGTGGGGGCTCACCCCCGGGGGCCTCCACCAGGGAGGGATGACGAACTCCTGTGGAGGAGACCAAGGCCTGAGACCAAAGGAGACGCGGGAGGGACGGAGCTCACGCTGTAGCTGAGGATGCTTCTGAGATTCGCAGCCCCACCCGGCACCCACACCCCTGCTCTTCTGGGGTGATGTGGGAGCTTGAGGACCATGAGGCGTCCATGATGACCTTGTGACATCTGAGAACCGGGGCACGTGGCTCCTGCCTCCTCCGTGCTCCCTGCTCTCTGGGTGGCAGCTGTTCTTGGAGAGGGTCTGAGTGCTGTGACCACTGTGGCCTCACCCCCGTGGACGCTGTGGTGGGAGGCGCCCTGCCCACCACGAGGGGCGTGTCTCTGGGATGGTATCGCTGTGGGGCCGGGCTGCCTGGAGCCACCAGGCAGCCAAGGGGAGGCCTCGTGCCAGGGTTCCACGGAGCCCAGCAGCCGCAGGGATCCGGCCAGTGACCTTTCTCTCCCTGTGCTCTGCAGGTCCCCAGGGCCTTTGTGAACCTGGTGGACCTCTCCGAGGTGGCAGAAGGCTCCCGCTGGCATCAGGGTACTCAGCCCAGGTAACGGGACCAGCAGCTGCTGTGGGCCGGGCCTGTGCAGAGTCCCTCGCGTGCCTCATCCCAGGAGGGGATCCAGGGGTGGGGGCTGCCGGGGATGGCTCGGGGGGCTGAGCCGAAAGGTAAGATGTTGGGTCTGGCAGACACGGTGCTGCGGCCGATCCCCCCGGGGTAATGCAGGAGCTCGGCCTGGCACAGCAGCTCTGGAGCTGGGTGGTAAACGCGCCACCCAAAGGCAGAGGATCCTCGGAGCTGGGTGTCGTGCGTTTCTGACAATTGTCGTAGACTTTAAATTTGTCAGAGCCAAATCCTCAGAATTCTGGGTTTGAACCTGGAAGAGAAGGTCACGTGGAAAAAGTCAGAGCAAGGACAGCTGCAGAAGGAGGGAGGGAGGGAGGGAAGAAAGGGGAGAGGGGCTGAGGGAGAAAAGAGGAAGGAAAGAGGGAGAAGGAAGGAAGGAAGGAGGGAGGGAGGGAAGAAAAGAGGGGGAGGAAGGAAGGAAAGAAGGAGGGGGGAGAAGAAGGGAGGGAATGAAAAAGGAAGGCAGGCAGGAAGGGAGGAAGGGAGGAAGGGAGGAGGGAAGGAGGGAGGGAAGGAAAGATGGGGGGAAGGAGATCATGAGGGGGATGGGGGGCTCGGCAGAGGAGGGCCAAATGGTGCGGACAGAGCAGGAGGAAGGGGCAGCATGGAGGGGGAGGAGTACAGGGAGATGGCGGAAGGGGAAGACCCCCACATCCCAGCCCCGCCCGCTTTTCTCCCAACACCTGCTCCCCCATCTTGCGCCTGCCAAGGCTCCTCTCTCCTGCCCCCTCCCTGAGCGACCCCACCCCGCCCGCCTCCAGCCTCACGCCTGCCTGCTCTGACCTGCAGCCCCGCACTGGAGCCCTGCAGCTGCTCGGGGGACACCTCCAGGCTGGCCAGGGTGGTGATGCAGTGGTCCTACCAGGTGAGCCTCCGCTGGAAGCTCAGGCTGCCAGCTCACGGGGTGGTGGTTGTGGAGGGTGGGGGCAGGGTCGATCAGCAGAGTCTGCACACGCTGGACTTCCCAGCTGAGTCAAGGACTTGGTCAAGCTGTGGGGTTCACTTCCCGTGGGTGATAGGAATTCCTGCCTGTGACCCGGTGACCGTGGTACCGTGGGACAGGGCAGGGGTTGGGTGCCCCAGGCAAAAGATACTGAGCCAGTTGGCAGATGGCACCTGGTCATACGGCCCATGGGGCACACAGCCAGGGCCCTGCCTGTCCCAGACTGCAGCCCCGGCAGCCAGGACTCTGGTGGCCCCAGGAGGGCAAGTGGTCATGAGCCGCTGGCCGTCACACCACCGAAGCCCATTCCCGCGAGCTCGCGGGCACCTTGACTCAAGCCACAGGTGGTGTTCAGAGTTGGGCGGCGCTTGGCCCGCTCTGGAGATGATGGTGTTTCTTGCATCGTTCATGGCCTCTACAGGTGTGGCCTGACGGCGGTGTGCTGGGTGGGCTGGCAGCTCTTGATCCCCGGAACAGAGTCCCGGTTGGAGGGGCTTCACCTGCTGTGTTTGGGTGGCCGATGCAAATGGCTCAGCCCATTCAGGGCCCTGAGTGTGGGCCAGACATGGCCTCACCGTGGCCGGGGCAGGGCAGTGGGCGCTTCTGGCCAGTGCCTTGATGCCCTACTGGGTCTGGGAGCCCCATGGGAGGCCCACCAGCCTCTGCTTCTCTGTGCCCTTCAGCTTCTCTGTGCCCTCTGCAGGAAGCCTGGGAGCGCCTCCTGGCTGCCAGCACCCACAACGCCCAGGAGGCCTTCGCTGTGGTCTTCCAGCCTTTCTTCTACGAGTCCTCCCCGTCACCAGCCTCGGTGAGTGAGGCGCTCGGGGTGGCAGGGCGCGGGAGGCGGGCAGGGGGAGGCCTGACCCCGTGTCTGCCCCCGGCCCCTCCCACTTGCACCCTGCAGAAGCCCCAGCTCAGCTCAGCTTTGCTGAACCCTGGATAGGCGGTCTTAGGGGACATGCCCCTGTCTTTTATTTTTATTTTTAAAGAGAGTCTCACTGTGTCGCTGGAGTGCAGTGGTGTGCTCGTAGCTCACTGCAGCCTCGACTTCCTGGGCTCAAGTGATCCTCCTGCCTCTCTCTCCTGATTAGTTGGGGTTGCAGGCACGCACCACTATGCCTGGCTAACTTTGAGCTTTTTTGTAGATATGGGGTCTTGCTCTGTTGCCCAGGCTAGTCTCAAATTCCTAGGTACAAGTAATCCTCCGCCCTAGAACTCCCAAGATGTTGGCTTATAGGTGGTGTCACCGTGCCCTGCCTCTCTTATCTTTTCTTATACAGATTCCCACATGGCCCCACCAGGCAGGTCTTAGAGGGAGGGCAGTCCTGAGGTAAAGGTCGTGGACTCCAGCAGCTCTGGGATGGGCTGGCTGTGTGGCCTTGGGCAAGCTGTTGAGCTCTCTGTGTCCTGGCTCCTCACTGTAAAACTGGGCCTGTGAGGGTCACTCTGTCCCTCTTGGTGGCTGCCAGCAGGCCTGAGTTGAGAAAGCACATGAGCCAGCACATGGGGGACCCAGGGAGGCGGCTGCCTAGGAGGCGCCAGGCACCTCGTAGCTTTGTGACCATTCAGGGTGGTTTCCAGGGCACCAGACTCACTCCTCTTCTGCAGATCTCTCCATGTTCACCCTGGAGGCGAGAGTAGTTGGGGCCACCCCCTCCTCCGTCCCTGGGTAAGGGCCACCTGGATTAGGCAGCACTATGTGGGCCACCAGCGCCCACAATAGTGGGTGGACACGTGCTGGCCATGGCCTCTCTGGCCTCTGAGACCAGAGCTATGTCTGGGAACAGCCCCCTCCAGGCTCCTGGCTCCCACTGCTGGAATCCTCGTGCCCCCCCCAGGCCTTTGACCATGTTTAAAGCCAGGGTCTAAAGAGGGAGGGGCATGAGCTCCCCATCCTCCCCTCAGCCCCCATCCCTCCTCCTGCTGTGTGGCTCTGTTACAGAGAAGTCCACAGTGACCAGTCCATGGGGAGCCCCATCTGTCTGGCAGTCATGGCCGCCAGACAGCAGCCCTACAGATGTTCCCAGTGGGAGGTTTCGGGAAGGCACCTGGACGGGTCAGGGCCTCCCCGCACCACACCGGGGAAGGCCTCAGAGTGTGGGGCTGTCGGATCTGGGGAGACCAAGGTTTTTCTCTTCCAGGGGGAGCCCCTGCTCTGGGATCCCTCCATGCTGGCCTGGAGCCTCTGGAACAGGATGGTGAGTGGGCAGGGCCAGGGAGGAGCTGCAGAGGAGTGCCGGGCTCTCCACCTCGCCCGCTGCCCACGCTCTGTGGGGGCTGCAGGGTGCCCCCAGACCCAGGACCACCAGGGATGCTCCCCACACCGGCAGTGGCCCAGTTCTGATCACCCAGGCGATTGAGGTCCTTGTCCCCAGGCTGGGCCACTTGTCAGAGCCTGCGGCAGGCCCCTTGAGCGAGGCCCAGGGGAGTGGGCCCCTCTTCCCCATTCAGCATTTCCCCGACTCAGGTGGCCCCATGCAGGGTCAAAGGCCCGGGGTGATGTCCAGGGGGAGTCATAAAGACCTGGGTTCAGCCCCACCTCTCACAAGCATGTGAGCTTGGGTCTCAAGCCCCTCCACAAAGCCCAGTCACAGACCAGGCCATGTGTCGGGGCCACTTGCTCCTGGCCCTCATGGGTGGTCAGTATGGACTGGCCCCTTTTGCTGTGATGGTGACAGGCTTCCCCCAGATCCCAGGGCCCCGGGGCCTCTGGGATGAGTCAGGGATGGATGGTGACGTCAAGGTTTTTAGCCACCGCGGCACCCGGCAGACCTGACTGTGCCATTGATTTTCTCCCATTTAAGCCGCCCTATTTTTAGAATTCCAGTGACAGAAACGCGCATTTCCTTTTCCCGGGAGCCGTCGCCTCCGCTGACGTGCTGTGTCGATGCCTTGGGCAGCTGTGCCTCAGATTCGTCAGCCAGTGCAGGGCAGAGCAGGGCGGGAAGGGGGACAGCCCTGGCATCCTGTCGGTGGAAATGCTCTTCTTTGAAGAGGGCGTCTGATGACTTTGAGCAGGGATGCTTGTTAGTGGGGCTGACCCTAGGGCGATGTCTCCCCAGACGTCCACTGTATTGCTGACCTCTGGTGAGGGGCTGAGCAAAGGACCTGACCCCTCCCACAGGGCTGCCCCCCAGTCTCTTGGGATGGAAGGCGGGTTCTTCCAGCTCAGCAACACCATTCCCCTCCTCTGCCTCGTCTCCCTTCTCCCAGCCAACAGAAGACACCACGTGGTCTGCCCTGTGCGAGGGCTAAGGAGGGAATCAGGGACACCAAGCCTGGCCTCTGTCCTCACAGAGCTCCGGGTGTAGCTGGGAGGGGCTGGACAGCACGAGGAGTGAGAGTGAATGGGGGGACTAGGCCGTCAGTGATGGGCCCGGTTGTGTGCGGAGGCAGCATGGCAAGGAGGCTGGGTGGCCAAGGATGGGACTTGAACTGGCCTTGAGGGGTGTGCTAGGCAGTCAGGGAGGGCTGCTCTCCCTGGAGTAGGGGACTCCCGTGCACCAGTGAGGCTGTCCCTGGAGCCTGGGGATGCTCCTTCTGAGAGCAGCCCTGTGTGTCCTGGTAGGAACGCTCCTTCCTAGGAGTGGCTGCTGTCAGGATGAAACTGAAGGTGCTGGGCCCAGACCTTGCAGCTGAGCGACTGTTCTTCCCAAGTGAAGCTGGCTGTGCTTCCTTACCTGAACCTCATGGGGTAGGAGCAGCCCGAGAGGGTCTGGCTCCTCCCCGGCTCCCTGCTCCCTGGGGCACAAGGGCTGGTAGGACGTGGCGTACTACTGTGAGCGCCTCACGGACAGTGGCACAGCCAGCGACTGGGCCAGGCCAGCACCCCACCTCCTGTTCCCTGCTCAGAGTCGCCGGCTGAGGGGAGGGGCCCAAGGGGCCACTGGAGACTGACATCTGTGGGTGGCCAGGACAGCAGCAAAGTAGCAGGTTCCCAGACAGTAGGAAATGGCATGTGCTGGAAAAACCGGGCGCTCTCCAAACCGCTGCCTCTTTCTTCTTTGGTGTTTGTATATGTTTAATGAACATTTTAAATCAGCAAGAAGAATTTAAAAGCAATCCCTCCCTTGCCTGGTCCGCCAGCAGCCTTCCCTTCCGATCTTCAATGTTTTGGCCAAAACGAGTAGTTGCCACCACACCATGGACGTCTTACCTCTGTGGTTAGATGGCCTCCGTGGCTGCTACGTGAGCAGCCACCCATTTCAAAGCTGATACTGTGCCACCTGTTCCCAACTCACTAGGTGCTCTAGTTTGTCAGAGTGGGGCTATGCTGTGTCCACGACCTGTGTCTCTGTGTTCTGCTAAAATCACGGGGCTTGACCCAGGCTCAAGACCTGCTTCCCCAGTGCTGTGAATGCAGCTCTCAGGGACTGGGGGTGGAGGGGAGTTTCCTCCCAGTGTGTGTGAATGGATGTGCATGGATGGACACATGTGGATTGATGTCCACGTGGATGGATGGCCACATGGATGGATGTCCGTGTGGATGAATGTACATGTGGATTGATGTGCACGTGGATGGATGTGCATGTGGATGGATGTCCATGTGGGTGGGCATGCACAGTTTGTTGTGTGTGTATGGATGCCCACGTGGGCTGTGGACACAGGACGCAGGAAGGACTGGGGAAGGTACTCCATTTTACACAGAAGGCATGGCTTTTCCCTTCCCCACACACCACCCTTCTCTAAGGCAATTTGAATCAGGGAGCCACACAGAGCTGGGCAGCAGGCAGGGACCAGAAGCTGGGAACTGACCTGTGGACGACCGGGAGGCTGGGTGGCCCACTGAGAGACGTTGGCTGGGGTCCAGGACACCGATGTTGTCGCCCAACTCTGCCCCGGCTGATGGGCCCACCTCAGCCCCCCTGGTGTTCAGTTTCTCCTTCTGTGATATCAGGAGGGGGGACCAGCAAGTCCTTTCCGCATCAAAACCCTGACGATCCCTGCATGCACTTGTTCCCACGCTCTGGTGGGTGTCAGAATCATCTAGGTGGTGGCACCCACCCCCAGAGCTTCTGGCTCAAGGGTTAGGGGTGGGGACCGGAGTTGGCATCCTGAATATGTCTGGGTGCTGCTGCCGGCCTGGAGGTCAAGCTCTGAGGAGCACTGGTCTCCCAATCCTCCTTGATGTGCCTCAGAGGGCTGCTGCCCACACAGGGCTCCCTGTTTAGAGATGACTTTCTTTCCAGATGGAGCCCGCAGGACAGAAAGAACCCTTCAGTGCAGAGAAGGGGAGGCCAGTGAAGTGTCCCTCTCAGGTAGGCGGACCAGGCCGGGAGGGAGTCTCTTGCTGGATTGAGGAACCAAGGAGGCAGCCCAGTGGGCAGTGTGTTGCAGTGGGGCCTTCTTGGGCCCTGACCCTGGAAGGGTGGCTGTGTGCCCTGGTCTGCACCCATTTTGCATATGGGGCTTTAGTGAGGTTCCCCAGGGGTGCTGCTTTGGCAGAACTGAGACCCTTCCAGTCCTGTGGCCCCAAGGCCACCCCTTCCCCCTCCCCTGGACCTTCTTCTACTTGGGATGCTAAGGGGCAGGTGATAGGTGCTAAGTGGTCTTGAAGGTGGATCACTTCAGTTGCATCTTAAATATGTGCCTGGTATTCAGTAGGTGTGTCATTAATATTGCCACATCAGTGGGTGAGAAAATAGGTGCACATGAGCAAATGGGGGTCCTCCCGCTACACAAGCCAGTCGCCTGTCTGGCTACCTGGCAAATCGGTGAGCTTCCTGTTGCTAGGCGAGTGTATGCAATTCACCCTGTCTCCCTTTTTGATTTGGCTGCCAAGAAGCTTAAGATGAGGCTCTCTCCTTGTGGAAATACCTGTGCTCAGCCTGGCACAACCATCCAGGGCTGAGGCAGGAGAGGCTGGGGTCACAAAGGGAGCTTAGAAGCCCGGGCGAGCTTCTCTGGGGCCTCGTGGGAACAGGGGGGAGAGCCAGGTCTTCCCCGAGAGGGCCAAGTGACTCTCCTCCATCAGCCACATGACTGACCATTCGAAGAGGGCCACGTGACTATCCTGAGTTTGCCACGTGATTGTCCCAAGTCAGCCACGTGACTGTCTCAAGAGGGCCATGTGACTCTCCATCAGCCACAGGCTGGTTGGCTGCCAAGGTGATCAAGCAGGGACATGGGTTTCTGGGTGAGGGTTCTGATACATGACCTTTCCCTGCAGGAGAGCCCCTACCTCTTCACCTACCGGAACAGCAACTACCTGCCCAGACAGCCAGGGCCCCACGGGAAGCCCGAGGTGAGGAGAGTCCTGAGACTGACAGATATGCAGATGATAAGCCTGTCCAGCTTCAGGAACCTTCCGTGCATCTCTATGTTCTGAGCTCCATCTGCCTCCGGGCACAGACATCTGAAGCTCAGTCGGGGCAGGATGGGGAGAGGAGGGGTCAGGCATGTGGCCATCCTGGGTGCCTGGGAGCAGGTCTTGCCATGGTGGGTCGTTGGACCTGGCTGTGGTTTCAGGGTGTTGGGGCACTCAGCACCTCCTGTGCCCAACCTGTGGTGATGCCAGACCCTTCTCAGATCTCTGACAGGTCCTTCTGAATGCACATGAGCCCTTAATCTGAAGACAATGTTAACAAGAGGCAGAGAAATGTGGTGAAGCAGGAACCCGGGCAGTGTGGGAGCCAGAAGGCCTTTGTGGCTGGGCCACACCTCGAGTGGGCACCTCCTGCTGCACACAACTGGCCCACTGCATGTCAGGAGTCTCCTTCTGATACCTCCTTGGAGATAAGAAAGGCACCCGCTTCCCTGAGGAGCCAAGACTCACCTGACACCTGGTGGCTTCCTTCTCAGAGAACTAGGGCCAGGCTGGTCCCTGTGACATCTTGCCTCCCTGTCTCCTGAAGTGAGGGAGATGCACTCAGGTGGTAGAGGCCAAGTCAATGGCTTGGCTCCACCCCAAGAGACCCACGTGGCCTGCACTTTCTAACAGCTTTATAGCAATGAGGGCACGTCCAAGAGGCAGGAAGACTGAGGGAGGGAGGACAACTGCTCTGGTTTCACCTCCAGGCTTCCGCTTGCTGGCTCTGTGTCTGTGAGCGAGGCACTTGACCGCTCTGTGCCTGGATGTTTTAATCTGGAAAAGTGACAGTAGCAGTCAGACCTGGTGGAGTTATTACATTGTAATCAGTTCGCAAGCATAAAGCGTGTATGATAGTATCTGGCCTATCACGAGTTCCACGTAAGTGTTGCGGTTGTTATCATTTGGTGAGAGGCAGTGACACATTCCTTCAGGACACATTTATTGAAGGCCTGCTGTGTACCACTGGAACGCAGGCTCAGGGACTTGGGGGAGGTGCCCAGTGACCATCTGTTGAATGAATAAGTGGATGGATAGATGGTTGGACAGATACCAGGCATAAGTGAGGAAAACAGAAGTAAAACCCAGGCTTGTTCCACAGGACTTAGTCTGTAGGGAAGCAGGCAAGCCACGGGCTGTCACAGCACAGTGTAAGAAGTACTGACTAAAGCTTTCACAGGCATTCTGGAAACACAGAAGAAGGGAAACTGAGGCAGGCAGGAGAGGTGGAAGGCTTTCCAAAGGGTCCTGTGACCTCAGCCTGGGACGGTGGGCTGCAACCGGGTGGGTGAGCCGGGAAGGAAGAGGTAGACTGGTGGCTTGGGCAAGACCTGGTTGCAGGGGAGGCCAGGGGCTGGAGGCTTGGATTGTTTGGAGGCCTCATGCATGCAGTTCTGGTCCAGCCCACAAATGTCTGCTGAGCTCCCAGTCTGCCAAGGGCTGCTTGGGGCTCGAGGGGCCCAGTCACAAACCACACACAATCCCTGTCCTCCGTGGGATCAGGGCAGCGTGCGGCATGTCAGAGCCTGCTGGGAAAAGCCAGTGTGGACAGATTCAGAAGGCAGAGAGCCTGGGACCAGCAGCAGGGATGCCGGTGAGCACCGCCTGTTCCCGGCAAGCAGTCACAGGAGCCTGACTCCGGCGGGGGCAGGGGCGCCAGCGGTGGGGAGGGACAGATCCAGGTGCACCTGGAAGGAATGAGAAGGACCAGTGGGTACGAGAGTCGAGGGAGAAGGAGACACCTTAGAAGAAGATACCAGGTTTTCATTGTATCTCAAGTGGCTTTTCCAAAACAGAGGCCTGCCTCCCACCTGATTTCGACTTAGCAAGATCCCATTTCTCTGTGTGTCTCATTTCAGGTGAGAGAAGGAACAGAAATCAGATGTCCTGACCAGGACCCCTCCGACACGACCCCCACCTCAGGTACGCAGCTTGGGCAGGTGACATGTAAACCCACTTGGGCCTGAAATCCGCTGGGTCGGAGCAACCCGAAATGCTCACTCGGCTTCTCGGGGACAGCGGCCCTGTGTGTGTGTGTGTGTTTGTACGACCATGCCTGTGTTTGATCATTCTTTAACTAGATCTGATAGCATCACCATCAGAAAGCAGTTCACATAATCCCGTGCCAGGCCGTGGTCTGCAGAGAGCCCTGTGTGAGCCCAGGGAGTTGTCCTTGTCCCTGCCTGGGAGCTCTGATGGGTGAATTTGTTCTCCTAAAGAGCAAAACTGCCCTTAAACAGATGGAGAAACAGTCAGTCCACAGTCCTTGTCTGGTGCCCTCAGGGAATGCGCTCAGATACCACGCAGGACGGAGGTACAGCGTCTCGTCAATGTGCCCTCTCCACTGCCCCTCAGTAGTCTAAAGTGTCAGTTGCTGCGCCAGAAAGACAGGACTCATGAAACGTTCTGGGCAGTCATCACAACCTTCCCAAAGACAGTCTACCCCGGGCCACACGTTTTCCCCCAGGCAAGGCCGCCTGGGCGTGATGGCTGCATGCACACGCCTTGGGAATCACGGGGGCCGTGTAGTGACTGAGGGTCCCCCGCTTGGGCCTGGAGGGCGACCCGCTTGTCCACTCACTGGTCCTCCTCTTCCTTCGCATTCTGGGGATGGCCAAGTGCCTCCTTGCACCTTCCGGGAGTTTCTGTCCTGGTTGATCTGCTGCTGCCCGGCTCAGCGCCAGGCAGAGACAGTTAATGTGGAGATGTCACCACCCAGTAGGGCTCTCCCGGGGATGATGTGTTTGAGGTCAGATGGTCCCCTTGTGCCGAGCGATCTCCGAGCGACATTTGCACACCGCAGCCTGGCCTGCCCTTAGCAGCTCCAATGCACGTAGAGCTGAGCACGGCAGGTCGGGTGAAGCCTTCCCACTTGAGCCTCGGCTGCTCGCCCTTGACACACAGAGACTCTTTCTTCCTTGGTGACAACTCACCCCTCCTGATAAGTTTACTAGCGAGACTCTATCAGCAGAATGCATGATCATTTCACGGGGAGAGCCTGTGGTCATGAAAACCCAGAGATACATAGATGGGGGGCTCAACGCAGATAGGCGGATGGCGTGTGTAGACACAGGTATGCGTGTGTAGACCTGCACAGAGGAGCACTGTCGAGGACTGCAATAGCCATCCAAGTGCTGTGCAACCCCCTTCAATCTCATCACCCCAAAGGAGTGGTCTACAAAGCATTTATAATCTTCCTGGATTTCGCTTCTGGCAAGACCCCTCTGAGCGTATCGCAACATCTCAAAGCCAGATAAAGTGCTGACCTCTCCTTTACTGCCTAACCCTGAAGATGACCGTGTTTATCAGCGCTTGAGGATTTATAGACGAGGAATCTTAGGACCTTAAGCTCTGAGACGCTCGGGTGATGGATGCCGTTCATGTAAGCAGATGGGTAGATCCAGGTTCTGCTCTGACCCAGGTGGCTGTGGGACCCCCAGAAGCCCTCCTCCTGGGGCAGCCTGCGGAGTGCTGGGCCTGCCCTGCTGGGGCCCACCCACAAAGTCGTTCAGGAAAATGGTCAGAGCTAACTGACCCGCAATGAAAACCACACTTTATCCTTGTGCCTTAATCTTGAAAGAACATTCTAGGCAGGCTGGTGACTGATGGGTAAGCAAGAAAACCCAGTGCGGGGCCACACTGTTATTTTCCTTTGATGATTATCACGCATCTGGCGAGGTCATCACTCCTCTGGAGATGGTTTGTGTCTGATACAGGTCTTGTGGGCGGGTCATCTTATCTTTATGCCTCCAATGACTCAGCACAGGGTGGGAGCCAGATGCATGTTGGTTGAACTCATCTGGATACTGAATATTTCTAATTCATTACATCAACAGACCTCAGGATTGAGAAAGATCTTGGAAATCAACCTGATCACAGTGCACAGTGCCTTCCTTCCATTAAAACAATTCTTTCCTACGACTAACTTATAAAACAACTTTTGCGTTCAGAGTTCTTTTTAGAAACCTTTGTAGTCTCCATTTAGAGTGTTCTCCACACCGACCCGCAGACACCCGGATCCAAACATCACCCAAAGCGGTGTTTCCGTGTGGGACTCGGCCCGGCCTCTGCAGCTGGCACCTTGTTCCTGTCCCTCGGAACTAGGGCGATGAGCCTCAGCCCCTGATCCATGGGGTCCTGGGGAGAGATGTAGTACAGACAGAAGGGACTCGGATAACCAGCTGGCGCTTGGCAGCCAACACTAACCGGAAACCCGCCAGCTCTTCCTCCGGTCGCTGCACACGCGCCTCACAGTGGCCGATGCGCAGCCCCACGACATCGTAAGCATGCATGCCGCTTACGTGGCCCGATGGCTGGCTGCCTAACCTAGTTGCCACAGCTGAGAAAAGTCTTGGGCCTACTGGCTGGCTTGCAGCTTTCCCAGCGAGAAAAGGTGATACTTTTTGCAAATTAAAGAGTGGAGTGAGGAGTCTGAGGGGACAGGGCTCGTGGGCTTTCTGCTGAAGGTGGCCACCTGGAGTCAGGCTGCTAATTCCACGCAGAGGGAGAAATGCACAGTTTTGAGAGCAGGGGTCCTCGAGGCTAATTACATGCTACTGTCACCATGGTGGACAGAAGGGGTCATTTGCTTACTTGAAGCCACGAGTTCCTGTCTAAGCCCCTGATGGCATTCATTTGACCTGCTTGGCTAAAAGGAGCTCTTCGAAAGTCATTATAGAAACACTCAGGTCATAGAACCAGGCAGCTATGCATCCAGGGTTTCACTTGGTGGTGAGCGGGGCGGGGCTCAGGGGTGCCACCTGCTCTGGGGTCTCGTGACTCGGCCTACCCTGCCATCAGGGAGGAATGAGAGCCTGCAGGGAATAACAGCCTGCTTGTCCCTAGTGCAAACCTTCTGAGCGGGTTCAGACTCCCCCTCAGCCATGAACTTCAGCTAGCCCAGGTCTCGAGCCCTTCCTCTGTGCACGGCACACGTTCATCTACACAGACTCACACCCCAAGGAAAAGACAAGGCTCCCATCTTGCATCCTTGGGGAGCCTTCCCATAAACCCCTAAAATCAGAGAGTGAGCAGCATGAACTGACAATGGAGAGAAAGTAGGTTTTTCAGCTGGTGGCCCCGGGTGCCAGGTGGCTTAAGTTGTTGGGTTACACAAGGCAGAACACCGCATGCCAAGGCTTTCTCCTGAGTATGACTTTGTCATCGGAGCTCGGATGGCCTCCTGATAAGAGGCCCCTTTGTAGAAATCTTGATGAGCTAATGATGTGTTTATCAACTGCTTTCAAGGCGGTGGACAGTATGTACTAGATAATGTTGAGCTAATCAGCCCACACAGAGTTAATCTTATCTCTAAATAGTTCTTTATCCAAGAAAAGCAATTTCTAAAGTGCTTGGCTGTAGTTCTAGGCTGTGTCTTTGTCACAGATGACGACATTAACAAACCTCAAATCAAGGTCTACAGGATATTAAACCAATGAAATGTCCTGGGCTGTGGCTCAACAGTCAAATCCCAGATAAGCCAACTCCTCCCCTGGGCTTGCTTCATTCGGTTTTCTCTTGTTGAAAACCCCCAGAATGACCAGGTGAAGCACCACTGCCCCCAAAATCAATCAATCTGTCATCTATCTATTATCTGTCAATCATCTACCAACCATCTATCATCTATCAATCATTCATCTGTCGACTATCAATCATCTACCTATCATCTACCTGTCATCTATCAATCATCTACCTATCATCTCTCAGCCACCCAGCTATCATCAATCTATCCTCTATCTGCACTTAATACACATACTGAGATGCAGGTGTGCCTGTGTCTTTTGTCTGCTACAAATTCAGGAGGCAGGAATGGTCCATTTCAGAAACCTGCCTCTTTAGCAGACGGTAATAGTTTTTGAAGTAGATCTACCCTCTCTCCCACATTTGCCAGCCCAAAGATTTCCCATCACCTCTGCACGCTGGCTGTGCTCACAGAATTCTCTGTGTGCTGTGCACATAGTAGCAAGAGTGTGGGGACTGACTCTCGTCACCAGGAGCCAAAATCAGCCACGCGAGAGCGGAAGGGGGGCTTGCTTTCTGTGTGTCACCTTTTTCCCCCGTGACCTGATTTCCCGCAGAAGAGGGCATTTGGGAGTGCTGCTCAGCCTCATGGGTGTGTGCTGATGTGTGCAGCTGACTCCGTGATTCGATGCTGTTCTTCAAGCCACCCAGAGCTATGGACAGCTGGCAGGGCCGGGCAGGCTGTGATCAGGAGGAAGGGGTGTGTGTGTGTGCGCGCATGCCTGTGTGTATGTGTGCAGCCACGAGTGTGTGCATCAGGCATGGCTGGGATAGGAGGAAGACCCCTGAAGAAAGGCACTCGACTCTTGACTCTAAGAGGCTTTATGACGGCTGCGGCATCGTGGGAGCCTAGACACTGCTGACATGTACACATGGGAGGAATGACCCTGGCCGTTTGCTACAAGGATAGCAGCAGAGCTGGCAGCAGCTTCACGGATAAAACAGCATCTCTGTGGTTATCAGCACGTGGTCCCCAGGCCAGACCGGGGCAGCACCAGCACTCGAGAGCTTGGGACGTGCAGGTCCTTGGGCCCACCCAGACCTGCCAAATCGAAACTCCTGAGGGGCCCAGCCGCCACGTGCCGATGAGCTCCAGATGACGTTACCACTCACCCCTGTCTGAGGGCCACTTGGCCATGTATTCCACACACGTGCTCATGACCAAGTGTGTGTCACTTGCACCCTCTCACGGAAGAGGCGGGACTCTTGCTTTTCTGGTGAGAGCAAGTCCTCCAGGGACGGCATGGTGCAGGCAGCATGGAAGTGGACAGAGAGGTGCCTCCCTGGAGGAGACGAGCCCCAGAGGTTCCCTTGGAGAGTCCTGCCGACCATCCTGTTACCGCGGCCTCCCACACAGGCGTCCTTCCACAGCTGTGGCCTGGATGTCACTGGGCCGTGGTTTTAGGGAGTGCAACTGTGTCAAAAGCCCCTTGTCCTCTCGTAGTGCTGCAGGGTTGACAGCCTGGCTTGGCCTGTTGAGAAGGTCTCCACCCTGAGCAACAGCCTGCGGACGTGACGGGCTTCCTCCCGGGGGGTGAGGGGGGATACGACAGGCTTCCTTGTCTGGCACACACTTCTGAGGCTTCTCCCCAGGCACGATTTGACTTTACCAGCTTAGTGCGGCCTGGCACCGCTAGAGACAGCTGGAGTGCGTCGGAGGACAAAGGTGGCGCTGGAGTGCAGTCAGGGTGACCATAGGTGCAAGGTCCATGGAGTGAGGACTCCTAGAATGCGCTTGGACTCATGCTCACTGCGTGTCAGGCAAAGGGGCAGGGAGACACAGCGCGGTGCATGTGTGTGACTACGTGTACAGGCCTCTCCCAACCTGTGGCTGACATGAAAACCCTTGGCCGGGCCCCCCTTCCAGCCTTCTCTCCTACTGGTCTCCAGTTCCCAGGACCTTCCCTAAGCTGGACGCTCACCCAGCTGTGCCTGTGGACGGCCCTCCGTCCCCGACCTCCTCTCCATCACCCTCATCCCACCACACCCTGAGGCCTGACTCTAAGGTCGCGCTCCCCGTGACTCCTGCTCCACCCCAGTCCCCTTCCCGGAAGGTCATCCGCTCCACTCCAGAACTCCATGTCACTCTGCACCTCTCTCGTGGTTTATCAGTCTACACATCCTGATAACTACAGGGTTTCACTTTCTCCTTGGCCTTTGGGATTTTTCTTTAACTGGAGTCTCACTCTGCCGCCCAGTCTGGAGTGCAGGGACACGCGCACAGCCACTGCAGCCTCGACCTGCTGGACTCAGGCTATCCTTCCACCTGTCTTCCAAGTAGCTGGAACTACAGGTACACACCACCACACCCGGCTAGTTTTTTGATTTACTGTAGTGACGAAGTTTTACCAAGTTGCCCAGGCTGATCTCAAACCCCTTGGCTCAGGCAATCCTCTCACCTCCACCTTCCAAAGTGCTGGGATGACAGGCATGAGCCAGTGTACCCTGCGACCTTCCAGAAGGTGAAGGTGTTCTTCATTTCTCATCATTGTGTGGCCTCCGAGCCCCAACCAGTGCTTGGGGTTCCATGTGTCATCCTAAGAGTTAGTAGTTGGGGTTCTGTGTGTCATCCTGAGAGCTAGTGCTTGGGGTTGTGCGTGTCATCCTGACAGCGGCTGGGATTCTATGTGTTGTCTTAAGAGTTAGCGGTTGGGGTTTTGTGTGTCGTCCTGAGAGTTAGTGCTTGGGGTTCCGTGTGTCGTCCTGAGAGCTAGCGATTGTAGTTCCATGTGTCACCTGTGTGTTGATGACTGCCAGGGGCGCAGGAAGGGACAATGGCAAGTGGCCGCCTCATGGGTCCCAGGTCTCCTTTTGGGTGATAAAGATGTTTGGAACTAGGTAGCGGTGGCTTGCACAGCTAATTTAGTACACAATGTCACCAGCCTGTTCACTTTAAAAAGGGTTTAATTTTACGTCATGTGAATTTCACCTCCATTTGAAAACTAATTCGTGAAGCACTTTCCTTTCACTTTAGAGAGAGTGAGCTGATTTTGTGGGATGATGTCATATTTTATCCCAAACATCATCAGGCCCCAGAACAGACGAAGCATTGGTCCTGCTGTGTCGCGGGCCTGTGGTGAGGGGCTCTTCTGTGGCTCATCCAGGGGTGCGCTGCTGTTGAACGCCGACATTCGCTTGCGCTCTGGGAACCGAGCATCCGCTCCAGAGGGGCTGGCCAGCGCGGTCTCGGAGCCCTCCTTCACTCACCCTTGCTCGCGTTCTCAGTTCACAGGCTGAAGCCGGCTGACATCAACGTGATCGGAGCCCTGGGCGACTCACTCACCGTAAGTGACCCCGACTGTAGCAGGTAGGAGATGTGGAGGTGTGGGGGAGCCAGGGAGGGGTGGAGAGGGGTCTTGCTCCGGCTCCAGCATGGCCGGCTTGGTCCTGATCTCTAGTTCCTCTCCGGCCTACGCCCCTCATGCCTTCCCACCTCCGTTCTGGTCTCATTCCCCCACCCAGTGCTGCATGTCATCCTAAGAGTTAGTGCTTGGGGCTCCATGTGTCATCCTGAGAGTTAGCGGTTGGGGTTCCGTGTGTCATCTGCGTGTTGAAGAAAGAGACCACAGGAGGTGGTGGACCCCAGAGGGAGCACGGGGGACAGAAGTGACCCCGCCCGTGGTGCAGGCTGTCAGTATGGAGCAGGATTGGACTGGGCCTCCCACCAGGGTGTAGTGCTCATTCCAGGCCCCATGCTTGTTTCTGTCCGTGCAGGAAGCTCAGGGACTATGCCAAGGGGAGGCCAGGCGGTGAGAAGAGGTGCCCACAGGGGCAGGGCGGGGCAGGGTGGGTGAGGAGGCAAGCTCACGGAGAGGCAAAGGTGTCAAAGTGACTCCCCCTGCCTCTGCAGCTGCCCCATGAGGACCCCCGGGCCCCCCAAGGAGCTATCCATGAAACACAGAACCAGGCCCAGTGAGAGCCTGGGGCGGGGGTCTAAGGTCCCCAGGCACAAGCATCCATTCAACAGTCACTTGTCAGAGTTCAGCGGCCCCTTGGGTGGCTCTGCTCGGAAACAGACACACACCATGACCTCCTTGGCTGAGCCGCAGGCAGGCAGATTTCACTCTATCACAACCTTGTAAACTCAACGTATGTGAGAGATATTGGAGTATGAGATCTATGTTTCCTTTTATGATGTATGTCATGCCTTTTTAAAATGAGGAAAACAAGACTCTGAGATGCATCCTTCTGAAAAATGTATGTGGTGGTCTAATTTCCAGAGCACTTTTCGAGGCCGGTTCTGCCGGGCCATGTCTGGGGGGTTTCTCAGGAGACAGGGCTGTGGACTGTTCTGGCCCTGACCCCTGCAGGAGCCCTCATGCATCTCTGCAAAGGCAGGTACACGCCAAGACCCTCTAGTGAGCCTCCGGGCACCTGGCAGCAACAAGAACACAGACATTCCAGCATGCGGGCAGAGGGGGCCATCAGGAGAGGAGAGACACTCAGCCCCTTGTTCCCCCTCAGGCAGGCAACGGGGCCGGGTCCACTCCTGGGAACATCTTGGACGTCTTGACTCAGTACCGAGGCCTGTCCTGGAGGTGAGTGAGGGCACAGCCAGACCTTTGCCAAAGACCCCTGAGCATTCTAGAAAGCAATGCCTTACGCAGCAGGATAGGCTGCCTCACTCTTTTTCATGACAAACACCGAGGCATATAATTTGAGGACTGACCAGCTCCCCAAACCACTTCACTTCCCCACATAGGAGGCGAGACCTGAGCCACCAGGTATGGGGGAGAAGCCGTTCTCTTCCGTTTCTCCCCATGATGGGAACTCAGAAGGCAGTGGTCTGGGCAAGGGGTGGGCCACTGCCTTTGGAACCAGGGCTGTGCCCGAGCCTTTGCTGCCCAACCGTGTGTGGCCCTGGGCAAGTGACCTGACCTCTCTGAGCCCGTCTCCACATCTCTGATGCAGGCACAGTACTATACCCTGGGCATTATCTAGGACTAGCGAGAACGTGAGTGCCCAGCACTGTGCCTGGGCACAGCAGGTGCCAGTGGTAATGGCATTACTGAAGGGCCTCGGTTTACAGATGAGGAAGCAAGGCTCAGAAAGGGCAAGTGACCTGTCCAAGACCACACAGCCAGACAGCTCCTGCCCCCATCCCGTGCATGCAGCGTGCGGTACACAAATGGCCTCGTGCAGGCTTCATCCTGCGTGGCCCAAGAGGGCCAGGACGTGCATTTCACCTCCACGCTCTGAAAGGCCGGTTGGGGCAGGTCTGAGGATTCCTCACCTGGAATCGGGTATCTCCATGGACACCGGCGCTAGCACGCCCCCTTGTGCTGCCCACATGGGGGAGCCTTTCTGCCGTTCCCAGACACACTTGGCACAGGGCTGGGGGGGCATCCAAGCACTCAGGAATGCTAGCATCTCCCTGTCTAGAAACCACTCACCCTGGCCGTGTGGGATCTGAGCACTGGCTTGGAGCTGTGCACGCTCTAGTGATGCCTTTTACAAACGGCTTTCCCAAGCCAAACAAGATAACTGGGCAAACCAAACCCTTGGCAGGGGGCAGGGGTGCAGAGATGGGCTGCAGGACCACCTCCCACCCCTCACCCCTGCCTGCAGCCCCTTTCCTCCCTCCCATCCCCACCTGCAGACCCC